>NC_091155.1:40824083-40841583 GCF_040958095.1 Procambarus clarkii
AATTCTCTTTTTGTACCCTATTTATTTGTAATTTACACATACATATATAGGATGTCCATTTCTTTCTCAGATATGTCTTCTTTCTTTCTCTCCCTTTCTATTTCAGATATGAATTAAACAATTATTATACCCTAATTTACCCTAAACGTTTTAATGTAGGTAATTAAAAGATTATAAAAAAGTTTTTAGAAATGTTAATTATTTACGTTCTAAGGTTGTATATAAAAGTTCTCAAAAAACCTTTTCTAAACGTAATTATAAACGTGCTGAAAACAATGAAATGTCGTTTTTAGGATGTTTTAAAAACATGAAAATGTTTGCTGGGGACCTGTAATTTATTGTGCAACCCATACTTATCCTGTGACCTGTAGTTTATTGTGCAGCTAATACTCATTCTGTGAGTCATAGGACATTGCGCAACCCTTTCTCATCGTGTGAATCTTTGTTTACTTTGCTCTCCATATTCATCCTCTGCGCGATAGTTTCTTGTGCAACCCATACCCATGATGTGAGTGGTAGTTTATTGTGTACCCTATATTCATCCTGTGAGTATAGGGTACACAATTCTTGTTTGGATTCTTGTAATGTTATTTGTCTATTTGTAGTCACAGTATTTGTGCGCCCCTTGAGGGACTTGAATTAGAGGGGGGTTGAAATAGCCTAAGCTACTCTATCCCTTTGAGATGTATTTATTGCTTATCTCAATAAACATACTTGAACTTGGGTACACAATGAGTTCATTTGTACTCCATACTCATCATCAAGAAGTGTATTTTACCAGCATTGTAATATAAATTAAGAATAAAAGCTTAACTGGATTACGGACCCATAATCAAAATAAGAGTCATCACTAATTATCATGACAAATTGTCTAGGCTACACTTCCGCCTTCGACAAGCTGCCGCCAGATGTGGGTATAGTTTATTGTACACCCCCGCACCCCCAGTCCTGGAAGGGCGGGCATTGGGATGTGGACATGTGTACCATTATACCCCCCCCCCTCCCCAACACACACACACACACACTCCTCTCCTGTTAATAATAATACTAATAATAATACAAATTAAAAATAATAACGTTAATAAATATTATAATTAAAACACTTACTGTAATACCCTAGTGCTTGAATGAAGGTGAAGGAAAGACCCAATAAATGTGTAAGTGTATTAAAAAACAAATTTTCGTTGGGTGAGCTGGCAGGTGAGCACCACCTGCCAGCTCACCCAGTAATGAACATCACCTGCACACTGCACCGAACCACTTGCCAGCAGGTGCAGAAGTACGATGGAAAGAGCAAAGTATACAATATTTCAAGTATAATATTAAAGATATATTTAGGATTTAATGTTTTCCTATAAAGTTTCAATAATACCTTTATTTGATTTTTTGTATTATTTTCTACCACAGACGTGGCCACACATTAACAATGCTAACGAGCATACATACATTTTCTTCAGTCCGCCATGGACTCTAACCCTTTCCACTACCGCCCACAAGATGGGTATAGGGTGCATAATATAAGAACTAAACTAACTCCATTGATAGGGTTAGAGATTTGTTAAACATATAGTTCAGGGATTTATTGAACAATCAACCACATAAGGTGATTGTAGTGTTTTTAAAATGCTAGGCTAAGCTACATACGTAAATACATAAATACACAGATTTACGTATGCCCTACATAAAGTGTTCGATGTGTCTTTTACATAGTGTCATTACCGTGCATTTACAAAGGTGAAATTGAATTCTGACCAGCTTCCACATATACTTTATACACATACATATACACACACAGACGTATGCGTACATATACATATATATACATACATATATACACACATACATACACATATATTTGTCTCTTTTACTCTGACAAGGTGAGATAACTGATAGAGAAACTAGTGTGCAATTAAGCACTTAATCACTGAAGGTGATTAAGATGCTTTCACAAGCTCAGGTTATAGAGTTACATCACATACATTCATTGTATAATTGATACGTTACATGGTCAATCTAGGGTACAAGTTCAATATATCATCAAGTGTTCCAGTACTCAAATAGTATAGTAATTACACAGTTCAGCATACCTTAGCCCAGGAGGGCGAAAGTCAGTCAGTATGGGACATTCTACAATATAATGTTCAAGGGAGTGCATATTTTCTCTTTCACAAAGTTGACACATTGTGTACTCGACATTTGGGTTTTGAGAAAGCTGCCAGATACGTCTATATCCCAAGCGTATTCTGGCCACTATAACATCACATTGCTGGGTTCTTGTTCCATTAATCCTGTATGTGAATGTCTCTGCACGATATCTATCATAATATTTAATGCTACAACTTTCAGGTCTTTGTGAATTTGTTAGGTCGGTGAGATTTTCATTAGATGTTTGCTTAAGTATTCTCTTTGTCACTGCTAATGAAACACCCATATCAATTTCTACCACTGGTTTTCTACAGGCTGTCTTTGCAAGCATATCAACAGTGTCATGCCTTGAGATGCCAACATGTGATGGTATCCATAGGAATTTAATTTCAAATTTCTTTTCTTTGGCAGCTAAAATATTCATTCGAATATCACTGACTATTTTCTGGGTGTCACTACTATGTGCGTTCAATACCAGGAGTTCACTCTGCGAATCACAGTATATAAGTCCACTGTCTTTGTCGTTTAAAAATTCCGTGGCAAGGTATATGCCTGCAAGTTCGGTTTGAGTTGTACTTGCCCAATCATTGACGCGCTTCATTGCTGTATGTACGAGAGAAGATTGTTCAAATATATTACATGCGCATCCGGTTCATCGTCCACCTTCTTCTACAGAACCGTCGGTATAGCACTGACACACATCGTTACCCGTACCCTGAGTACTCTCAGTGATGCTTTTCAGTGTTAACTGTTTTAATAATGTAGAGTGTACATTATCTTTCTTGGGTGCATTTACAAAATCAACTGCTAGATCCAAGTTATCCCATGGAGTAATTGGTTGATTAATCGTTAATTGACTTGGGTACATATTTAATATTTTGATGGAGTTGGCTATCTTGTAGATCCAAAATGCATAATCAGATTTCGCTCTTCTACGGACCTCAGGTGAGTGTAGCATATTAGAAAGTTTAGCTTGAAACTTCTTGTATTGCCGAGATCTACTCAATGCCTTCACGCCGAAAACTGTGCTAATAGACAAAATTATGTTAGAGATATGGGTCTATAATTATCTGAGTGTGCTTTGGGGATGGGAACAATGACACTGTCCAATCATCAGGTAATACTCCTTCACTTAAACTCATTCTGTACAACACTAAAAGTGGATTACCTGGTACTTGTGAGACTAATCTCAGTAAACTGTAAGTAATACCGTCCTCTTCAGGAGCAATAGACTTATTTTATTGTGCTACACAGCCTTCCCGGCTTGGTGCCTTCTTTGGTAATTACTTATCAAAGGCAGCTCCATACGAGGAGCTGCCTCGTATAGGCCAATAAGTCTTTTGCAGTTACCTTCATTCTTATGTTCTTACTTACATTTATTGAACTTTATCATCATCATCATTTACAGAAATAAATTAACATAAAAAGTAGTCATTTTAATACACAAAACAGAAGTAGATATTATGTAAATTATGATGCAGGATAGGATCACTATTAAGAACTTAATTATAAACCACAATATGTTTTATATCGTCAGAAATTCGGAAACATACCATATATTTTCAAATATTTACAAAGTATTTATTTAGGAAATAAGTATTTTAGTTACCCTAGTTAGCTCTGAGAACACACATTCTTGCAGCAAGAATTTCTTCCCACTAATCTGAGAGATGCTAATGAGACCAGTCTCGACCCACTGGACAGGTCATGAACAACAATCAACTACAGCACCATCTATGTCAGCAGATATTCAAAATATTCTTGATATCATTCAAATTGTCAATACGAGAACAGAATACATAAGTTGAGTGATGTCAAAGGAATCATATTGACTGACCGAGCCCCATTGTAAATATCCGTGGCTTCCTGACCATAAAGGTACCGACGCGGTCGAGGGTAAGAGACCGGATGTACCCATATACCTATGAGGCCATCAAAAATAGTGAGTCACGCCAAACACAAAGAAGTACTGGTAAACAGGTCAGACACAACCAGTACTATGATGATGCTAAACTGAAAGAGCTTAAATCAATTGCTAGACAGACAGGTAAAGCATATAAGAGCCTTAGAACTCCTCAAATGTTTCAGGCTTAGAACTCCTGCATGCGCGGCCTGTTTCAGGCCGCGCATGCAGCGGCAAGGGAGAGAATGACTGAACTGAGACAAAATGAATGGGAGGGTTTTGTTAGTGGACTTAACCTGCATACTCCCCTGGGCAAAGCCTGGAAAGGCATAAACAAAATTATTGGTAAAAATAGTAGACAAGTTTCACACCCAAACCCGCTACAGAAAGCCATTCAGTTAATTGCAAAATGGGCTCAGGTTTCCAGCCTTGGAATGCTACCAGCTAGCACTGGGGAGAAATTGCAGGCGAGGTCCACAGACAGAAATTCTCTCATAAATTTCATGTTGAGCAAGCAACATGATGAATGTGATGTTCCATATACAGATTATGAATTGGATGCAGCCCTCTCCAGGGACAGTAGCACTGCTCCTGGTGAGGACGGTATCACCTATGATATTCTAAGACTCCTACATCGTGTACCCGGTAACCCATTATTAGAATTGTTTAATGCCAGCTATGTCTCTGGGCAGTTGCCTGTATCATGGACCACCAGTCTTACGGTACCTGTACCAAAGCCTGGCCAACCTGATGCTTCCCGTCCCATCTCACTGACCAGTTGCATGTGCAAAACCTTTGAGAGAATGGTGCTTAATAGATTATTGTATAGAGTTAAAGAGCACATGTCACCTGATATCAATGGTTTGATATCAGGTGACCATATCACACATGGTAAAAGTGTACACAACTGTATCACAACCTTTCTTACTGTTCATGGAGATAAAAGGCACAAGTACACAACATTTCTTGATTTAAAAAATGCCTTTGATATTGCTAATAGGGAAGTGATTATGTATGAATTAGCGAGAATGGATATAGGGGGACATTTATTACAATGGATACGAGGCTATCTTACCAACCGGAAGTCCTCTGCACTGTTCCAAGGCTACAAGAGTGAAACTAAAGTAATGCAACTAGGCACCCCACATGGAAGAGTACTTAGTCCTACCTTGTTTAATGTTCTAATTAATGCTTTACTAAAATCAATCCCAACTAGTCCGGCAAACATCACTATCAGCTATGCAGATGACATCCTTGTGCATACTAAAACCCACCGCAAAATGCAAACAGTCTTAAATTGTATACATACAGCTTGTGAGAGCCTTGGTCTTGTAATCAACGCTGCTAAAACTAAGGCATTTAACAGACAAATTGGCAACCGCAAAAGTGGACCACGAAAACTTAAGATAGACAACATACCAATAGACTATGTCTCTTCTTTCATATACCTTGGTGTCTCTGTCCCTTGTACCTCAAGTACAAGAACTTTTTCAGTGTCAAAATAGTTAACAGATGTAATGCATTAGGCAGTAATATGGTGGAGGCTGACTCCATACACAGTTTCAAATGTAGATATGATAGAGTCCAGTAGGCTCAGGAATCTGTACATCAGTTGATTGACAGTTGAGAGGCGGGACCAAAGATCCAGAGCTCAACCCCCCCAAGCACAATTAGGTGAGTACACACACACACACACTCACACTCTCCCTCTCATAAGGGAGGTGGTGGCCGAGTGGACAGCGCTCTAGACTCGTGGACCTAGGGAGTAAATGTTACTCCTACTGCTATGTAACAAGATTTTGTTGGTACATTTTCATGTAAATTCACAACTCTTCGCGCCGGAAACAAGTCATGAGAGAGCCACACAATAATTTTCGGATCTAACCTTCATTCTTTCTCAATGTGTTGTATACAATGAAATGATTATACATTGCTCTGTTGTGAACATTGTATACAGTACCTCAAGATATACATCCCACAACAGTTAACTAGCTCCCAGATACCTAATTAATTCCCTACTCTCTGTAAATGTTAATGTGATGTCACCGAGCAGTAAATAGGTACCTGGAAATTAGACAGTTGCTACGGGTTGCTTCCTGGTGTGTGTGTACTCACCTATTTGTGCTTGCGGGGGTTGAGCTTTGGCTCTTTGGTCCCGCCTCTCAACTGTCAATCAACTGGTGTACAGATTCCTGAGCCTACTGGGCTCTATCACATCTACACTTAAAACTGTGTATGGAGTTAGCCTCCACCACATCACTGCCTAATGCATTCCATCCGTTAACTACTCTGACACTGAAAAAGTTCCTTTTAACGTCTCTGTGGCTCATGTGGGTACTCAGTTTCCACCTGTGTCCCCTTGTTCGCGTCCCACCAGTGTTGAATAGTTTATCCTTGTTTACCCGGTCGATTGTTTGTGTGTGTGTGTGTGTGTGTGTGTGCGTGTGTGTGCGAGAGAAAAAAAATTAGTTAGTCAGTAATAGTTGATTGACAGTTGAGAGGCGGGCCGAATGAGCAGAGCTCAACCCGCGCCTGCACAACTAGGTGAATACTCTCTCACTCTCTCTCTCTGTCTCTCTCTCTCTCTCTGTCTGTCTGTCTCTCTCTCTCTCTCTCTCTCTCTCTCTCTCTCTCTCTCTCTCTCTCTCTCTCTCTCTCTCTCTCTCTCTCTCTCTCTCTCTCTCTCTCTCTCTCTCTCTCTCTCTCTCTCTCTTTTTCTCTCTCTCACCACTCACATATGTGTTGTATGTGGATGCTGAAGTTCAGTCTCTTGTCTATGTATAGGTCAAGGAACTTTCCATAATCATTATTGCTAATGTTAACACTGTGTATCTGAAGTTGAATTTGGTTTCAGGATTTACTTTCGAACAAAAATAGTAGTCGGTCTTTTTTATGTTTGATGTGAGTTTGTTAGTTTACATCCATGAGTGGACTTTTTAAATCTATTATTTTCATTATTATATAGTGCGTTTGGGTTGGGGTCTGAATAGAGGAAGGTAGCATCGTCAGCACTTATGTTTACACTTATTGGAAGTATCTAAGTATTAACTAAAGTATCTTCACACTTGACTTAAACTTTAGTAGCTATTTTCTGGACCATTCCTCAAGTTTCGGAGGTCAACGAAGATGGAATTCACATGAAATGGCTTATGTTACCATCACTAATATTGTTGTGTTTTCTGTCTAGCTTCAGACACGGTCATGTTACAATTGTGTCTTAGAGAGTTGCGCGCAATTAAGCATGATAGAAATCACTTACAATTAATGCAGGATGGTAGAAAATCACTTACAATTAATGCATCAAGTTTGGAGACTTGAATTGAAATTGAAATAAGTTTATTGAGGTAAAATACACACAAATGGATGAGGTAGCTCAAGCTATTCTCACCCCGTTCAGTACATCGTGTTAATACATACATAGACACACACACTTGTACACATTTTAGTATAACAAGCAAGGCAAATAGTTCTGTCTGATGGGTAGAGGCAACTGCACCCGTGTGGCGGTGTAGGAAACCATCAATGTATATGATTTGAGAGAGAGAGAGAGAATGATCTGTAGACAGAGCATCAATATGGCGTAAGGTATTGGGCTTTGCCTCAAGATGAAGCATAATAAAGAACCCGAATATCAGGAGAAAAAATTACATTAAAAACTGTCCACATGATACATATATATAATCACGTTTTAAACATTTTAATTGTATTATTTGCATATATATATAATTAGGAAGTAATGTTTATCTGGGTAAGTTGTCAGCTTTTATGAACTAATAGCTAGTGCGGCTTGTATACTGGGTACATCCGGTCTCTTACCCTCGACTGCGGCGGTAACTTTATGGTCAGGAAGCCACAAATATTTACAGTTCAAGTTCAAGTATGTTTATTGAGACAAGAAAAAAATACATCTCAAAGGGATAGAGTAGCTTAGGCTATTTCTACCCCCTCTACTTCAAGTCCCTCAAGGGGCGCCCAAATTCAGTAAGTACAAATAGACAATTAACATTACAAGAATCCCATTTAACATTGCAGGTTAATATAGTAAGTACAGCATATAATTGTTACACTCTTGGGGCAAAATTTTTGTAGCTCCTAAGTATACTGTCTATCATACCATTATCACACATACAAACAATTTGATGTGGTACATTACTTATTTCCTTATTTCTATAGTTATCAATAAGTTGACACTCTAATACATAATGTTCTAAGGTGTGGGCGTGCGGCGTACTACATAATTTACACTCCTTATCTTTTTCACTGACATCAACTCCGTATTGCCAGATATATTTGTATCCTAATCTTAATCTCATGTAAATTGAATCCTTTCAAGTTGACTTTCCTTTATCATAGGTGAAGGACGAGTTTGTATTTATTACTGAATAATTCTTAAGTGTGTTACTACTATCCACTATTGCCATTCTTTTTATCATTTCTTCATCTTCATTTCCTCTTATTAATGTTATATATACATGTACACATAATCATACATACATGTACATATATATACATATGCGGTAAATCCAGAGAAATGAAATATGGAATTTTCCGCATACAAATGATTATTGTTTCGTGATCGTCAATTGCATATATACATATACATACATATACATTCACATACATATTCAATCACCCACACAAATACACACATCAATAATCTTTGTATCACAAGTGATTCAACAAGAGGCTCACAAGTCACTATACTAGGCACTTTACATCTATGGTGAGTCGTCCAATTACTAGTCTTGCTCTACACCCACCCAACTGGGCGGCAGCTTTACAGTCATGTGCTTCACACCCACCCAACTGGGCGGCAGCTTAACAGTCATGTGCTCCACACCCACCCAACTGGGCGGCAGCTTAACAGTCATGTGCTCCACACCCATCCAACTGGGCGGCAGCTTAACAATCATGTGCTCCACACCCATCCAACTGGGCGGCAGCTTTACAGTCATGTGCTCCACACCCACCCAACTGGGCGGCAGCTTAACAGTCATGTGCTCCACACCCACCCAACTGGGCGGCAGCTTAACAGTCATGTGCTCCACACCCATCCAACTGGGCGGCAGCTTAACAATCATGTGCTCCACACCCATCCAACTGGGCGGCAGCTTTACAGTCATGTGCTCCACACCCACCCAACTGGGCGGCAGCTTAACAGTCATGTGCTCCACACCCACCCAACTGGGCGGCAGCTTAACAGTCATGTGCTCCACACCCACCCAACTGGGCGGCAGCTTAACAGTCATGTGCTCCACACCCACCCAACTGGGCGGTAGCTTAACAGTCATGTGCTCCACACCCACCCAACTGGGCGGCAGCTTAACAGTCATGTGCTCCACACCCACCCAACTGGGCGGCAGCTTTATAGTCATGTGCTCCACACCCACCCAACTGGGCGGCAGCTTAACAGTCATGTGCTCCACACCCACCCAAATGGGCGGCAGCTTTACAGTCATGTGCTCCACACCCACCCAACTGGGCGGCAGCTTAACAGTCATGTGCTCCACACCCACCCAACTGGGCGGCAGCTTTACAGTCATGTGCTCCACACCCAACCAACTGGGCGGCAGCTTAACAGTCATGTGCTCCACACCCACCCAACTGGGCGACGGCTTTACAATCATTTGCATGAATTACTTACAGTAAGCAAATTTTAGATACTTCGCTAAGATTTCGGGCAGCACATCATTATAAATGAAGTACTTACACTTTTCTTGGACACCAATGATGGTGTTATCTCTGAATTCCGCGATTTTTTTTAAATTCCAGTACTGTATATAATGACGCAAAGTATGCGAAAAGTTCTGCAATAGTGATCCTATCCTGCGTCATAATTTACATACATATCTACTTCTGTTTTGTGTATTAAAATTACTACATTTTTATGTTAATTTATTTCTGTAAATGATGATGATGATAAATTTCAATAAATGTAAGTAAGAACATAAGAACGGAAACTGGTCGCGTAAATGGAAATGGTTGGGTACATTTCCTTTCACCTACCTAATGCAAATATTCATGTGTCCGGACACTGGCGATGGTGTGGTATTGCCTATTTATTTGACCATATCTTTGCTTTCATTTAAGATATGTTTTCCTTGAAATGTATTTACATTATCGTCTACATCTGTCTTTATTCTGAAATAAAAACCTTTGACGTTACTTTGCATATATGTACATTAGTTATAAAATTGATTGGCTTGTGTGCAGGCCTTCACACTCCCTGAGCGAGCCATCAAGTAACTATAAAAAGGCATATATCTTCACTTTCACTTCAGTTATATTTATACCAAAGTATTAACATGCAGCTTATATGTCTTTCTGATGACATAAAAAACTTGTTTTTTTACAATATATAGATTCAATTAACATTGATTTTCAAAAGGTCATAGTTCCCATCGAAAGGGAGAGCGTCGGCCAAGAAGCCTTGTTTAAAATATGAATATTTTTCCTCTCTAATAAGGTATAATCTCTGTGATGCATTAACACAAACTATTTTATATCTGCCTTTCTGATAACATACATAAATATAATCTTTATTTGTGAATATTTGTTAATTAAGCAATATATCAGAGAGCGTGTAGGGTTCGGTGTTCTATGAACGAAAAGGACTGGAGTAGTTTAAATAGCGAACGCATACCAACGAATAACGCTAGTATCTATATAACAAATTTATTGTCATGTGGAATTGATTTAACTTCCAGACACTTTTTTTTAATAAATATTAAATATTTTGTGGCTGTTTATGAAAAATATTATTATAAATACACATTCTACTTGTTAATATTACCAATTAAATTTGCGACAATTTGAGCCATGAAATACGACGACTGGATCACTGTGTACAGGAGGCTGATATGGCAGCAAACACTCTCCAGGCGACCATATATCTTGGATAAGTCGCTCCACACAATTGTCGCTTGGACCGTCGACTTCCTATGGCGTCACCTCTCGCATATTTACGTCTCATTTCGTTATGAAATTAGATTATTTCAGAGTAAAAATAGGTTTGATCATGTTCTACGTGTAGCACCAACATTATAGTAAGTAAATATACCATATTTCTTCATTACTTACGTAATGCTAGGACGATTTGGGTAGTTTTGGGCCGATTTGGGTAATTCTATGGACCCTTCCAGTGTTCTTTCTGGTGCCACACTTTATTTTTCCTACTTCTTACTTTTGTTTGTAACTGGTTTTCTACATTTAACTCTTATATTTTCCTATTTTTTTTAATTAAAGAATATGCTTGCAATTCACTTATTTAAATAATATGGTACACGTTTATTTACTTTCTGAAGGAAACGTTGCTCCTAAGGTGAATGCACTATGCAGGCGATGAGTCACAATAACGTGGCTGAAGTATGTTGACCAGACCACACACTAGAAATTGAAGGACGACGACGTTTCGGTCCGTCCTGGACCATTCTCAAGTCGATTGTGATGAGGACAGGTAGGGACAGGCATTAAATAGGCAAGAGAGAGCTGAGGAGGAAAGTTAGGTGTAGGGGATAGTAGTAATGAGAACTGCAGCAGGCCTATTGGCCCATACGAGGCAGCTCCTATTATAACCACCGAAGGAGATAGTAATAGGAATAAGAAGAGGATAGCAAGGGAGCGTAGAAGACAATGAACAGAAAAAGGGAGAAGAGAGAAAGAAAGGGAAAAAGAAAGAAAGAAATGGAAGGGGGAAAGCTTATGTTAAGTCACGTTTGTTAGAAAGATTAGAGCATTTGAGTATATACTGTGAAAGGGAAGAGTCCTCAGCAACAAAGCACAGCAAAGTAGTGAATGCACTACTTTGCATTCTTTTTATTTTATTTTTTTCAATCAAATATATAATCAATAAGTAAATATGAAAGGCAATAAACAAGTTGTAATAAACAGAATACAAGCAGATCCACAAAAAATAGGCAAGACAATAAGCAAATACATTCATAAACAAATTTGTAATAGGGAAGGAGTACCACCGCTGCCACAAGTGGTACAAGCTGCTACAAGACACTTTGTACACTGACAACATCGCCCACTAATATCTCTACCACTTCGGACGTTTCGCATTTGTGTACGTGTTCAATATTAAACGACAATATAATGCTATTAACAATTAAAATCTTCTACTTAACAGGCATATAGTTAATAAATGAAGTTTAGTGATGTAATAGACATAATCCGGGCTTGGTAAGGACGCCGCCCGCCAGCGTAAACACAACACATCCGAATGACCACAAACACGATACAACGCACAAAACACAACACTTCTATCAGTTTTTGGATAAACTCCTTTTATATTTATTATGTGATAGATATACTTGCATATAATAATAACTATTATAGGTAAGCGCCTAATATGTAATATTAATCAATAAAAGCGAAGTCAGAAGCCACACGCCTGTCTGTACATGTCTTTTGTGTAGAAGTATTTTGGGCGCTCATGTACTTGTGCGCTAGCTGGCGTTCACAACTGTTCTCGCCTACAAGCATTAGAATTAAACAAACGAATTTATTTATTCATTTATATACAAGAAGATACATTTTCTCGAGAGAGTACATAACATTGGTGTTCTTGCATTCTTTTCAAGCTACTAACTCGCAAAAGCTTTCGGGCATTTCTAGATCTTCCCAAAACCTGCCCATTTATCTTTACCATTTACCAATAATAATAATATTAATAGTTATTTATTTACAAGATGGTACAGTGGGTTTGTGAGTGTAGTGAGTAATCCTAATACTCGCTCCATTATCTCATTATCTTAATGACATAACTAATAAGCACTAATTACACAAGCTATAATCCTATCCCTAATTACAGGTAACAGTTCCCACATCCTTCTATTCTAGAAGAGAAAGGTGAGGGGTAGTCACCAAATATAAGGAAGCGATATGAGAATAGACAACCTCCCAATGAAAAAAGCTGCCTATGATCCGACAATCCTAAGGCGCATAATAGAAGAGCAAATGTATAGCATAGCAGTAGCAGGAGCCACCCACATCTTCACAGACGGATCGGTGGACACAGAAAATGAGAGTGCTGGCGCTGCTCTTTGCACGACCAGCGTTCAGGCATATTGGAGACTGGGAGGACTAGTATCATCAACCCAAACTGAGCTGTTCGCCATACAACAGGCATTCGCATATGTGATTGCACAAAACACTCAAAATGCAATCATACACACAGACTCAAAAGCTGCACTTCAAATACTAGGACAAAAACAGTGGAAAGATAATGTGGAAATAATTACCACCATTTTGTATCAAGGAGCAGTCGCTAAAGGCAAAGGCCTCAACATAACTTTAAACTGGATCCCATCCCATATTGGAATCCCTTTAAATGAAAAAGCTGATGAAATTGCTAAATTGGCAACTCGTCATCCAGTGATACATAAAACAATTCAACCCAGCCTAGAGAACATAAAAAACATCATCACCAAAAAACTCTCACATCTCAACAAAGCCGACCTGCACCAGAGAGTAGCTGAAGGTTCGCCATCTGCAACATGGTATCTTCAGGCAACCAAATTAGAAAGGTTAAATATCCCAAAAGGAATCCACAGGGAAATAGCAGTTAGGCTATATAGACTACGTCTAGGTTACAGATGCAACTGGGAGATTGGTGAACCCCGACAGAGAGAGTGCATCTTCTGCCAAACTGTCACAGAAAAGCCATTACTTCACTATCTTCTGGAATGTGAAGCAACCAATGACCTTAGAAGAGCTTTAAGAGTTCCTGAATCATGCAGTGGCCACCCTGAAGCCATCAACACAGCCACTCTCCTGGTCAACAAAGGTGTCCAGCAGCTGGACACCCTCATAAAGACTGTGAAGCAGTATCCTCCCCCACGATAACAGCTTGATGGTTAAATGCAACCTCAGAACACTGGGGAAAAAAAAAAAGAAAAAAGAGAGAAAAAAAAATTAATAATTACGGGAGACATCTCCCGTCACGCAGGGTGCAGTTGCACCTCCACAAATCTCCAGTATCAGCTCTTGATACTGGTAATGGCTCAAAAGGGCCACCACTTACGGGCTATTCATGCCCGTGCCACCTTTTGGGTGGCTTAATCTTTATCAATCATCAATCAATCGAATAGACAACACCATTTGGTCACCACTTGGTCCGGGAGACATCTCCCGTCACGCAGGGTGCAGTCGCACCTCCACAGATCTCCAGTATCATCTATTGATACTGGTGATGGCTCAAAAGGGCCACCACTTACGGGCTATTCATGTCCGTGCCACCTTTTGGATGGCTTAATCGTCATCTCTCTTGAATAGACAACAGGTCACCAGACCACCATCTGGTCACCATTTGGTCCGGGAGACATCTCCCGTCACGCAGGGTGCAGTCGCACCTCCACAGATCTCCAGTATCATCTATTGATACTGGTGATGGCTCAAAAGGGCCACCACTTACGAGCTATTCATGCCTGTGCCACCTTTTGGGTGGCTTCATCTTCATCTTAACACATTCACAAGGGAGACATCTCCCGTCATGCAGGGTGCATTCGCACCTCCACAGATCTCCAGTATCAGCTCCTGATACTGGTAATGGCTTAAAATGGCCACCACTTACGGGCTATTTATGCCCGTGCCACCTTTTGGGTGGCTTCATCCTCATCTTAACACATTCACAAGGGAGACATCTCCCGTCATGCAGGGTGCATTCGCACCTCCACAGATCTCCAGTATCAGCTCTTGATACTGGTAATGGCTTAAAATGGCCACCACTTACGGGCTATTTATGCCCGTGCCACCTTTTGGGTTGCTTCATCTTCATCTTAACACAATTCATAAGGGAGACATCTCCGGTCATGCAGGGTGCATTCGCACCTCCACAGATCTCCAGTATCAGCTCTTGATACTGGTAATGGCTTAAAAGGGCCACCACTCACGGGCTATTCATGCCCGTGCCACCTTTTGGGTGGCTTAATCTTCATCAATCAATTCCCTGACCACACCAGGCTCCATTTGGTCACCACTTGGTCCGGGAGACATCTCCCGTCACGCAGGGTGCAGTTGCGCCTCCACAGATCTCCAGTATCATCTTTTGATACTGGTAATGGCTCGAAAGGGCCACCACTTACGGGCTATTCATGCCCGTGCCACCTCTTGGGTGGCTTAATCTTCATCAATCAATCGAATAGACAACAGTACAATTTCCAGTCAAGAATGTAGCCTTCCGCGTAGGCAGTTCTAATCGTCTCCAATTCTCCCTTGCCTCTAGAGGGTGTTTGTTAATGTTGGTTAAAAGAAATGTGGGATAATGGTCTGTAGTGCTATCGAGGATTATCCGTGAAGTAAGTGGAGAGGTTATGTTGGTCCAGATGTGATCAAGAGCTGTGGCAGTACTGTCAGTGATTCTAGTAGGTCTAGTGATTAAGGGTATGAGAAAGCAGGAATTCATACAGTTGAGGAAACTAGCAGCAGGAGGCTTGCAGAGGTCAACGTTAAAGTCACCAGAAATAATTAAGTGGTTTTTGTTCAGTCGGTTCTCTAGTATAAGATTTCTAAGGTTAGAGTTAAATTCAGTCACATAAGTGTTAGGAACCCTGTAGACTGCTCCCACAGTCAAGACAGCATCGTTACCCTTGACTCTGAAAGAGGCAAATATATACTCTCCATAAGGGTCTCTAGATTTAATTACTTTTAAGCAAGTCAGTGCATGGTGGTAGTAAAGAGAAGTACCACCACCTCTTTGTGTAGGACGACAGTTGTGAATTGCTGAGTAGTTTGGTATGTTGTAGAGTTGAGAAGTGTCCTCTTTTAACCACGTTTCAGTAAACACAATAAAAGAGAATTTGTTGTCAACTGTCAACTGTCGTACATTCAATACTCACATACTGCAGACTTGGTCACTAAGATCACATCAGGCTCCCGTATAGCTGTCTGCTACACTTCGTTGCTGCCACAGACGGAGACCCAGAGGACTTGCCAGTTCCACTCCCACAACCAGACTGTCTTCAGCAGCCATGGCCTCAAACATTTCACCCCGCCTCTCAAGGAAGGTATAATCCGATTAACCTTGTTCCTAGAAGCGGTAACCTTGTTCTGAGACCTAGATTCACGAAGCTCCATGTATTTCTTCGTAAGTAGATTTGTTACGAAGGTTCCGAAGTATGCCCTAAGAAGATGCTTAGGTGCGATTCAGGTAGGTAAACTTACGAAGATATTTGGGTTTTGGGTCTGGTTCACCTGCATGCCAACAGGTCACTACTGTGTTTCGTTTGGCCAATCAGAGAGCAGCCAACATTCTTCATCTTGAAGATTTAGCCAATCACCACGCTGCCTTATCTATATTTCGGCGCTTATCTGCGCCCCATTTATGTCGAATTTTCTTATAAAATTAGTATATTTCGAAGTAAAACTATGTTTTTTCAACTTCTATAGCCAGCACCGACATTGTAGTAAACAAATATGTTACATTTGTTGTTTACCTACGTAATTCTAAGAGATACTGTGTAGCTGTCCTTGTTGCTCGGAAGATGCGCTGACAATTATTGTATATATTTACTGAATTTACCCAAGGGCCACTAACTGTCTAGTGGCCTCGACGAGACGAGGACAGAAAGCCGGCGGCTTGTTAAAGGGCCCGCCAATTGTCTTAATAATATTTTTTTGCTAGAATTTGACATTTGCGGCAAAAATTGGTTTATTGTTACACACAATTGCTACATCATAGCCTTCCCAGCTTGGTGCTTTCTTTTAATAATTACTTACTGATTAATAAATAACTAATAATAAATAAATTTTATTCAGGAAAAGTACATACACAGTTGATTTACAAATATAATGATGGATTTATAGACTGAACTAGTACATACAATACCTAAAGCCACTAATACTCATAGCGTTTCAGGCAAGGTTTAGGGGGAAAAATGGCCTCTGCTTTGCAACAAAGCAGAGATGTTTCTGAAAAGGGGGACAAAGAAACAATTGCGTAGCGCCTTCCGCGGACCGTTTGGGAAGTTCTGGGAGCTTATAAATTGGGGTGGAAAGAGAGGCTCTGCCTCACTTTTACCGCCACCGCAGCTGCACTTGAAACTCCCACACGCCTCCCGACGTTGGACTATGCACGAGATGGACATCACGCCAGCTACCTCGGTCCCTGACCTCTCTCTCCTGGATATTATGGGACCCTCGACATCCCAGACTGATCCGGCAGGGGCCTCCTGCCCCACACTTCTAACGCCAAGGTAAAAGTGAGGTTTTCTGTTCTAGTCTAGTCAGGACCATCCCCAGTGTTGGCGTGTGCCTAGCGCCGTTCCCTAGCGGCCTGTGTACCGCCTTAGCTAGTTCCCTTGGCCTCCTGCTGTCTCCACCCTGGGGAAGCAGGGGCGCCCTTCAGGCCCGCGCCGGGCACTGCCATGCTGTGTTTCCTGGGTTGCTTTGCCTAGGGCCGGCGCCCTTGGCGACGACGCCACGTAGCCAGGCGGGGGCGGCACTCCGCCC
>NC_091155.1:40846583-40849083 GCF_040958095.1 Procambarus clarkii
TGTACTCCGTGCGGTTCATAGTCATTTCCCTTCCCTCTACCCTTTTGTACATTCATGCTACAGTATGGATCTTAAGCTACTTTTTGGCGAACATGAAATTGACTCGCGAGAAGGCGTCCAACAGGGTGACCCCCTCGCTCCTCTCCTTTTCTGCTTAGTCATCAAACAAGTCACAGAGGTCCTGTCCAGCGAGCTTAACATCTGGTTCTTGGATGATGGTACCCTAGCTGGTTCCCAAGACTCCCTCCTGGAGGACATCAGAAAAATCCAGGAGCAAGGTGCAGTTTTAGGCCTCACCCTGAACCCTTCTAAATGTGAAATAATATGTTCCAACCAGGGCATCGTAGAGAGAATAGAGGGTCTTCTGCCAAATATCCATAAAACTAAACCTGAAGACAGCACACTCCTAGGAGCTCCCCTGGGGTTGAAAGCCATCGATGAGGTCCTTGATAAGAAAATCGCCGACCTTAAGAGGATGGATGGGAGGATTGAGGATATTGATGCTCATGATGCACTCTACCTCATCACCAGATGTCTGTCCCTCCCCAGGTTAACCTACTTTCTGAGGTGTTCACCATCTTACAGTAGCCAAAAACTAAGTGAGTATGACCGGTTACTGAAATCAATGCTAGAAAAAGCCCTTAACCTCTCTCTCGATGACCTACAGTGGAAACAAGCCTCTCTTCCCGTAAGACTTGGGGGCCTCGGAGTTCGAACAGCAACGCAAATCGCTGTTCCAGCCTTCCTGTCCTCCTTATCAGCATCCGACGACCTTGTGAAGGAAATTCTACCTGCCCACTTACATCAGCTGGCAGGTGTACATGATCCCAATTTTACACGCTGTGCCACAGAGTGGGCCTCTCGTGCAGGCCAATCACCTCAACCACCATCCCCAAAATCCCACAAGCAATTCAGCTGGGATGGTCCCATTGTAGACCAAGTTGCTGCAGAGTGCCTGGGTGCTGCAACAACACAACACGACATTGCTCGCCTCACAGCAGTAGCAGCACCACATGCAGGGGATTTCCTGTTAGCAACCCCAATGTCGGCAACTGGCACGCGTCTCACACCACACGCCCTCCGAATTGCTGTGGCCCTCCGCCTTGCTGCCCCAATCCACACCAGATATAGGTGTATTTGCGGCGAGGTGGTGGCTGACAGGTACGGTCACCATGGCCTACTCTGCCAAAGCACAGGGGGATGGCACTCGAGGCACAGTGAAGTTAACGACATCATCAAGAGGAGCCTCACTACAGCTGGATGCCCAGCTGAAAGAGAGCCCCGTTACCTAACGCCCCGTAACTCTGATGCTCTTATTGGTCGCCCGGATGGTATCACAGTGAACCCCTGGAAGAATGGCAAGCAGTTGGTATGGGACTACACGTGCGTATCAACCCTGGCTAACACCTACATTAACCTCAGTGTTGCACAACCAGGTGGCGCTGCCACCCACAGGGAAGCAGCCAAATCCCGTAAGTATAGAGAACTGGATCACCACTACAATTTTGTCCCCATTGCTTCTGAGACGCTCGGCGCCTGGGGTAAAAGTGCTACCAGTTTTTTGAAGGAACTGGGTTCTAGGCTCATTGAAACAACAAGGGACCCGAGAGCTGCAAGCTTTCTTTTCCAGCGCCTCAGTGTGGCGATACAGAGGGGAAATGCGCACTGCATCCAGGGTTCCTGCCCGCCATCTGAGGGGCTGGAGGAACTCGACAACCTATGACAACCATCTTTGTAACCCATATGTAACTCCTTTTTTGTAACAAAGTTCAAATAAAGTAAATATATATGTGTACATACAAAAGAATGGGGGTGGTAGGAGAAGATAATATATATATATTGTATTATAATAATTATGAATAAAATATTTTTATTCAAAAAAAAAAAAAAAAAATATATATATATATATATATATATATATATATATATATATATATATATATATATATATATATATATATATATATATATATATATATATATATATAATTTCGTAAACCTCACCCTGTAAACATTCATGTTTCTACATGTTAAACAAGCTACAAGGATGAGGGAAGGGGATGTTCCCTCCATGCTGGATATTATATTTACCAGGAAAGAGAAAGATATATTTATCATTCAGTACCTCCCTCCTTTGGTACCTCCCTTTTCCTCCTTTCAGTACCTCCCTCCTTTTACCCAAGTGACATGGTCACTTGGGTAAAAGTGACCAAGTCTTTTTGGGAATAAAGTATGCAATGCATTATAATCTGGAAGAAAATGAGCTTGAAGCAGTTGAAAAACCTGACTTGTGGAGAGGTCATTATGGGGAACTCAGATATTTCCTTAAGGAATTTGACAAACACTTGCTGTTAGGACATGAAGTAAATGAGATGTGTGTCAAGTTTTGTGAAATATATGATAACGGCACAACAAAATTTATACTAAAGCAGAGATGCAGAACTAGGAAAAAGGGAAAAATTGCCCAAACATACAAGCAATACAAAGATGCGAGAAACAA
>NC_091155.1:41754083-41876583 GCF_040958095.1 Procambarus clarkii
CCCTTTGTATCATTGTATTAACCCTGTTATCTTGTGATCGTAATCGTTCGCTATCCCTGTTGTAACTCTCTCTCTTCACTCAATACCCCAGCTCAACACTGTTACCGTCCAGTATGACCCCTCACTGGACTGCCATGTATACAAGAAGAATATTAAATGAGGAAGATACATCAAGGACAAGGGTTATTAATTTATAAAAAAAAATAAAACTCATTAAACTGCCACCACCTTCCCGACTAACCATACCTGAATGTGTCGATCACCGATCCCCCAGGAAGGCAAGGAGTCAGTAATCATGGGACTCCCAGGGTAGTACCAAAAGGTTTAGCAGGGTGAAGCTTACCCCCAGTAAAATTCCTGAAGTGTTGGATCGTTTATCAGATGTGGAGGCAGATGCTGAAGGGGAAGAACGTGAGTGATTTTAGTAGTGATAATGAGGGGACAGCCACGTCTGATGAGTTTGATGAATCTTCGAGAGAGGAGAGTAGCGAGGGGAGCGAGGATGAGGCGGCAGATCAGGGTCGCCCCAAGCCATCCATAAGGAGGAGTGCAGGACGTCTTCAACAGCCTAATCCCGATGATGCCTGGTCTAGTGACAATACACCACCAATTGTAGATAGTTTCAACGCCACACCAGGCCTAACTGTCCCAGTGCCAATCACTACCCTGCAATTTATACAATTATTCCTGACCTGTGCCCTCATTGAATATATCACAGTGGAAACGAACAGGTATGCCAGACAATTTATTCAGAATGCTTCCAGGCGCACCATGAGGTTGTGGAAAGAGGTATCTGTGAAGGAAATGGCCAGGTATTTGGGTTTGTCAATGTTGATGGGTATTGCACGACTCCCGACAATGAGAATGTACTGGCAAACAAGCCGGTTGTGGCATATGAGGACCTTCAATATTTTCATGACTGAAAACAATACCAACATATCAGCCAGTTTCTTCAAAGTTATAACCAGTTTGCAATTCCCCCAAACAACAAGAACCGCATGATAAAACTGAGCACAATCATTACTTATTTTACCAACAAATTTGGCACGTACTATGTTCCCAATAAATCACACTGTTTGGATGAAGGTACAATGTCCTGGCGTGGTCGTTTATCCTTCAAGGTTTACAACCCAAATAAACCTGATAAGTATGGGATAAAGTTGTACATGCTTGCTGAGGCAGGGACTGGCTGTATTATTGATATTGAGGTGTATGCTGGAGTTGGTAAGACAACAGTGGAGACAGTGATGGGCCTTATGCGACCCTTATTGAACAAGGGTTATCTTTATATGGACAATTACTATAACTCTGTCCATCTCACAGAATTGCTAAGGGAACATGGTGTATACACTTGTGGAACACTCAGATTGCAGCGTGGCACCCCAAAAGTTCTGCAACAACTTGCAAAAGGTAAATTCCCTGTTGATCAAACAATTTTCAGGCGCAAGGACAACACTTATTATCCTATGGAAAGACAAGAGAGTGGTGTCATTGATCACAAACTGCCATAATGCTGACACACAAGAAGTACAAAGAAGGAAGAGTGAGGAAATGTGACAGTTCAGCATCACTAAAGATTGTAACTGAACAAACCCACTGCCATTTGCGACTACAACACCAACATGAAAGGTGTTGATCACTTCGACCAAATGGTCAAATATTACAGGTTCACCAGGAAATCACATAAGTGGACGAAGAAGATCACTTTTATTTCCTTCAGATGGCTATACACAATGCCTGTGTTGTACAAGATGTACACAAATGATGCCAAGAAATTGACCCTACTCCAGTTTCACGAGGTAGCAATATGGGCCCTGTTGAGGTGGGACCTGGATGAGTGTCCTGCCACTGAAAGCCCTCTCCCACATGCTGAGGATTACCAAGGTCCTTCTGATGATTTGGCAACACCGGGACCATCTGGAGTGAGGCGTCCTTTATTTCCTCCTGCACGCCAAGCACACGACTCATCCTCATCTGACACAACCTGAAACGGAAACGCCTGCACCTGAACCTAGTCCTCCACCTGTGAAAAAACCCACGTATTGTTGATCCAGAGGATAAGCTGAACAAGAAGTTGACCCATGCTATAGTGAGAATTGCAAAACGTAAACGGTGTCATGTTTGCATCAAGTCAGGGATAAGGAAAGACTATGTATCAGTGCAAGACATGTGGAGTTGCTCTATGTGCCACACCATGCTACACAAAATACCACCGCACGAGGGTATTTTGGGGGGCGTAAAAATAGCGCCTCTGCAACCATCCACTCCACCTAACGTAACATCTGTTGAGCAACTTCAGGGACATTTTCCTGAAGCAGGTGGAGTGGATAACCAAATGCTCATCTTATTGACCTTCCATCATCACATCGTGGGTAAGTACACACACTTTGTATTCATCATTGTGAAGTTATTACTTCTTCATACTTTGCTGTGGGTAGCTCTATATATATTCCAGTTCTTAGTGCTCAGATTGGTGTGTCTACATAGTGCATCTTATTGCGAGTATTTTGATACCAAAATGAACAATGTAGCACAAAAACTTCCATTGGAAAAATATTTGTTTGGCGGGTGTATTGGGTGTAGCGGGGTGGAAATGGCGGGTGAGGCATCAACGTGATTGGGGGTGTTTGGGGGTGAGGCGCACCCGTGTAACCCACTTTTATGGATATGTCTGTGTAGGCAATTTTATTGCATTCACAGTGATACCAAACAAAACCATATGCAACAAGTTTTGACTTGATAAACACAGTAGAAACATATGGGGAGAGTTTAGCTAAGTTTAGCGTGAGCGTGAAACAAAGGACGCAGTTCTTTGGTTGGTGGTGGTGTAATGTTAGCTTTGGTGAAATGTTATGCCTATGTTCTTATAGAACATTTCATTAGCTACACAGTGATACCAAAATAAAACGTACATCGAAAATGAGGGTCACAAACATGATTAGAGTATAAACTTTTCAGTTGTGGTTGAGCGCATGTGCAGCTGGGTGCACTGGAGCGGGTAACCCTAAGCCAACTTCCCACATTCCTGCGGGTGGGGCGACACCATTATTTATTGTTTACATTCATATGTCCGTGTAGGGAATTTTATTGCGGTCAGAATGATACCAAAATAAACCACGAATAACAATTATGGGGTTGGCAAACATAAAAACATCGTCAACATTGATGCCCGGTTTGACGCTCACGGCTAACGAACGCCACAGTTTCTTATTTGGTGTGGTTCTCATGTTGGATTTGGTGACAATTTATGTATATATTCCTCTAGAGCATTCTCTTGAACACATTGATACCAAATTTAAATACATACATCGAAAATTAAGCTCAGCAGCCCGAAAAGATTATAAACATTTTAGTGCCGACGCGCAGTAGGCCCACATGAACGGCTCACTTGGGGGTCAAGGTCAGCCTACTGCCAGGTGCGCAAAAGTGTTAAAAAGAAAAAAGAATTTTTTCCTGAGAATTTATTTCCTGCGCACTGCAGGGGTGTCATATTTGGAGGCAACGCAGTTAAGGGGTCAAAAAGTCCACTCAATTTAGCAATCATCTGAAACTGTGGCATTTCTTGCAGAGTCCGTTTTGAACAAATCATTTACAAATTTCTTGAACGTTTGTTAAAGAATTGTCTCTGAATCTACGTATCTTTTTGCACTCCAGTACAGGAGATGATTCATAAGTCCCTGTTCCCATAAAAAGTCCCCTGTGTGATAATGTATTCCAAGGAACAATTTAAAGATTTCAAACATTTGTGTGCTGAAGGAAAGGAAAGCCCTAATATCATCGGTGTTGACAGGACTTTCAATCTTGGCCCTTGTTATTTAACAACAATTGTGAACAAGAATACTACTGTAATAACAAAGAAACATCAAGCAACCCTATATTCCTCGGGCCCATGTATTTACACTGGGATGGTGAATACGAGACTTACTTATCATTTTTCTCCCACCTAAGAGGCAAGCTCTATTTTATTATTATTAATACATTAGGTACATTTAGCTACCCTGGACTATATAAAGGGGCGTACAGTGTGTCAAAAAGCTAGCTACGTGATGCTAAAAAATCCCCATCACACAGGATGTGGTTAGTCATACAGAGGCATGTGATCAGTAGTCTGCACTGGCAGATTCTGGGTGCATTATGAGGATATCAACACAGTGAATAAGGTAGCAGTGATACTATAATGATAGTAGTAGCAGTGTATATAGATAGTATAGTAGCAGTGATAAGTCCCCATCTCACAGGATGGTTAGTCATACAGGGCCATATGTTTAGTAGCCTGCACTGGCAAATTTTGGGTGCACTATGAGCAAATCTTCAAATACACGAGAGTGAATAAAGTACAGTGGTACCTCGGAATGCGATTGTCCCTGTATGCGAGATTTTCGGAAGGCGAGGTGTATTTACTCCAAAAATTTGTCTCAGAAGGCGAGGGTTACTTCGGGAGGCGAGTTTGGACGCGAGTTTGTTGATACGCGTACAGCCGACCTAGCGCGTTCGTCGCCCCTCCGCCCCTCAGTTTATTATTGTCTCGCGCTCAGTGACTACCCCCACATCAATTCTTCTCGCGGATTTTCAGTGTTTTGTTGGATTTTTGGTGATTTGTCTATACAATTTGTTATTATATATCTCACCATGGGTCCCAAGAAAGCCAGTGGTAAGGATAAAGGCCAGAAAGCTCATGTGAGGATGACAATAGAGGAGAAACAAGAGATCATTCGGAAGCATGAGAACGGTACACGTGTTGTTGAACTTTGTAGGCAGTACAACAAAGCCACATCAACAATATGCACTATACTTAAGAAGAAAAATAAGATTATGGGTGCTAAAGTGGCAAAAGGAGTAAGAACATTAACGGCACAAAGACCACAAATACTTGAAGAAGTGGAAAAGTTGTTATTAATTTGGATACACGACAAGGAGTTGAGGGGTGATAGTGTTTCGGAGGCCATTATTTGTGAGAAAGCCAGGGTGTTGCACGAAGACCTTCTAAAGAATACCCCTGCAACGAGTGATGCAGATAAGAAAGAGTTTAAGGCAAGCAGGGGCTGGTTTGAAAAATTTAGAAAGAGAAGTGGTATCCATAGTGTTACAAGGCATGGGGTTATGTGATGTGATTATGGAAGGGGACTCCCCTTCCAAACAGTAACTCCTCTCCTCCTCCCCCCTCCTCACCATCTTCCATACGCCTACAGCACTCGACAGCAAGGTAAGTAATAACTGGAACACAGTTTTGTAGGTTTATTTAGATGAATTAGGTAAATTAGGTATAAAAATTTTGTTTGATGCGGGGTTTTTGGGGTAGTCAGGAACGGATTAATTCATTTCCCTTTATTTCTTATGGGGAAATTAACTTCGGAATGCGAGTTTTCGGAAGGCGAGGCGTCTCCAGGAACGGATTAAACTCTTATTCTGAGGTATGCCTGTAATTACAAAGCTCCAGGTACCTCATGCCAACTGGTCTGAAAGGTCTAATAACTGGGCATTCAGTGATGTAGTGTGGGAGATTATGCTGCATCATGTGTGATGGTATCTGTACAAAGGAGATTCGAGACCCTTTGCTCTGTGCACAGCGATTAGGTCATTTATAATTGGTAGTATGAGGTTCTTACTATCGATCTTCCAGGAGAAGTTTTCGATTGCTTGAAGAGCAGACTTTGAATCCCAAAATATTATTCCTCCTCCATTGTTTTTTAATGTACTGGTAGCTAGTTGTAATGCTGCTAGTTCTACTTGTGTGGAGCTAGCAGACTGTATTAATAACGTAATGATTGGTAGTGATCAGGAAATCGCTTTAAGAAAGGCACTTATGTGTTGTTTTCCGAAGACAACATTGTTATTGTGTAGTAACCACCTGAAGGAAAATGTTCGACACTAACTGATAATATTGGTTGTACAAACACGGAGAGGATTTGTATCCAAAAGAAAATGTTTTGTAAAACTGGACTAGTAAAAAGTGTTTGTGAGGATTAGTTTGAAAGGGAAATCAACAATCTCATATGTTACTTTTACAAATACCCAAAGTTCAAAGATTATTTTGATAGCCGTTTGAAATCTTCTCTATGGAATTGTGTGTGTGTACCTCACGCAAAAGCCAAAATGGATAAGTTACGGACTAATAACAATTGTGAGTCACTAAACTACATCCTTTTAAACTGATTATTGATTGGAAACCCCCAAAACTGCCAGAATTAATTGACAAAGTTTGCAATGTTTCAACACTCCAAATGCTAGATCTGGGGAGAGCATTACACGGAGAAGGAAATTATATAATATTACCAAATTTAAATAAGTACATTGTTTAAGGGGACATTAGATGAAAAAATTCGCCCAAACACGAATTTTTCTGAAAATTTTCTAAAAATACTACAACGTTCTGGCAACACCGTGGTGCAAACCGTTTAAT
Source organism: Procambarus clarkii (assembly GCF_040958095.1). Taxonomy (NCBI): domain Eukaryota; kingdom Metazoa; phylum Arthropoda; class Malacostraca; order Decapoda; family Cambaridae; genus Procambarus; species Procambarus clarkii. Next base: position 41,760,484 of record NC_091155.1, read on the forward strand.
GTTATGAAAATAAATAACGTAATTAGAGTAAATTTTCCAGCCGCAATTGTCCCAAATCTGGTCCTCGCGGCTCGGGTGCGCTGTAGGGTGATGCGTCATACGTTGTAAGCGTCTAGTATTTCGTAATAGAGTGGAAAATATCTTGTTATGCATATACAAATTATAAATTCACTCATTGGCAACAGTCTTGTGTGAGAGGGAGGGAGGATAAGCCGATTACCTGACTCGGTCACACCCTCTGTGTCTGTGTAGGCGGTCGTATCCCTGACGCGCTCTCACAGATCGTCCTGTAGATCGTAGTTTGTTGAATCTACTGCACAATGGTTAGAGTATCGGACAAGAAGAAAGCTCTAAAGGCAAGAGCTCTACGCGCTAGCCAAGTAAAGAAGGAGCGTAAAGCCGCACTGAGGCAAATCAGGGTTCTCGAGTGAAGATAGAGGAGTGCTCACTGCAAGGAGTATGTCGCAGCCTCCCGCCCCACAACACACACTACCTCGCCTCACTCCCTCACACTCCCAGGCAGCCACACCTCCGGCGGCACCTGCCACGCCTTCTGCGGCACCTGCCACTCAAGATCTTGGACCTGCAACTCCAGACGTTCACGCTCTTGGTGCCGCGGGGCCCAGCACCGCTCTTGGTGCCGCGGGGCCCAGCACCGCTCTTGGTGCCGCGGGGCCCAGCACCGCTCTTGGTGCCGCGGGGCCCAGCACCGCTCTTGGTGCCGCGGGGCCCAGCACCGCTCTTGGTGCCGCGGGGCCCAGCACCGCTCTTGGTGCCGCGGGGCCCAGCACCGCTCTTGGTGCCGCGGGGCCCAGCACCGCTCTTGGTGCCGCGGGGCCCAGCACCGCTCTTGGTGCCGCGGGGCCCAGCACCGCTCTTGGTGCCGCGGGGCCCAGCACCGCTCTTGGTGCCGCGGGGCCCAGCACCGCTCTTGGTGCCGCGGGGCCCAGCACCGCTCTTGGTGCCGCGGGGCCCAGCACCGCTCTTGGTGCCGCGGGGCCCAGCACCGCTCTTGGTGCCGCGGGGCCCAGCACCGCTCTTGGTGCCGCGGGGCCCAGCACCGCTCTTGGTGCCGCGGGGCCCAGCACCGCTCTTGGTGCCGCGGGGCCCAGCACCGCTCTTGGTGCCGCGGGGCCCAGCACCGCTCTTGGTGCCGCGGGGCCCAGCACCGCTCTTGGTGCCGCGGGGCCCAGCACCGCTCTTGGTGCCGCGGGGCCCAGCACCGCTCTTGGTGCCGCGGGGCCCAGCACCGCTCTTGGTGCCGCGGGGCCCAGCACCGCTCTTGGTGCCGCGGGGCCCAGCACCGCTCTTGGTGCCGCGGGGCCCAGCACCGCTCTTGGTGCCGCGGGGCCCAGCACCGCTCTTGGTGCCGCGGGGCCCAGCACCGCTCTTGGTGCCGCGGGGCCCAGCACCGCTCTTGGTGCCGCGGGGCCCAGCACCGCTCTTGGTGCCGCGGGGCCCAGCACCGCTCTTGGTGCCGCGGGGCCCAGCACCGCTCTTGGTGCCGCGGGGCCCAGCACCGCTCTTGGTGCCGCGGGGCCCAGCACCGCTCTTGGTGCCGCGGGGCCCAGCACCGCTCTTGGTGCCGCGGGGCCCAGCACCGCTCTTGGTGCCGCGGGGCCCAGCACCGCTCTTGGTGCCGCGGGGCCCAGCACCGCTCTTGGTGCCGCGGGGCCCAGCACCGCTCTTGGTGCCGCGGGGCCCAGCACCGCTCTTGGTGCCGCGGGGCCCAGCACCGCTCTTGGTGCCGCGGGGCCCAGCACCGCTCTTGGTGCCGCGGGGCCCAGCACCGCTCTTGGTGCCGCGGGGCCCAGCACCGCTCTTGGTGCCGCGGGGCCCAGCTCCGCTCTTGGTGCCGCGGGGCCCAGCACCGCTCTTGGTGCCGCGGGGCCCAGCACCGCTCTTGGTGCCGCGGGGCCCAGCACCGCTCTTGGTGCCGCGGGGCCCAGCACCGCTCTTGGTGCCGCGGGGCCCAGCACCGCTCTTGGTGCCGCGGGGCCCAGCACCGCTCTTGGTGCCGCGGGGCCCAGCACCGCTCTTGGTGCCGCGGGGCCCAGCACCGCTCTTGGTGCCGCGGGGCCCAGCACCGCTCTTGGTGCCGCAGTACCGCAAGCGGTGCGGATCGGAAGCGGTGATTCCGGTTGGCCTAGCTTTGTCAAGCGCCACGACAGACATCAGATTATTCTTGCCATGTATCGCTAGTATTAGCCACTTAACTACGCGACCTCCAGATATGACACCCCCCAGTGCACAGGAAATAAAATCTCTGGAAAAATTCTTTTCTGTTTTTAAAGTGTCAAAAACCCTTCCCTGAGTAAGGGTATAGTAACAGAAGGTATAGAAGCACAGAACGCTACACAGAGTGGCAAGCCAGATAATGAACTTGGAGGAAACTTAAGGGAGGGAGACATTTGGCGGGTCCGTTATGCGTGGACATAGTTTGTTATGTTTGGACATCAAATTTGTTCTGACCAGTACTAATTGTTGTATGGCAGTTGCCTGTCGTAGTTGTAGTTCCTTTTTGGTGTGTAGTTGTATCGGCGATTCTGGTATGCAAGGGGGTCTGGCATCCAGTTCCATACATTCTCTATGTTCCTCCTTTTGAAATCTCTTTCGGTTTGGTATAAAATATTTATCGAGCTTCCTCCAAATTCAATATCTTTCTTGCCACTCTTTGTGTAGCATTCCGTGCCTTTCACATGAGAGTATGGGCAGCTCAGGTCATAGCATTTTCTGTCCTCGAGTGAGGTTTGGCACGTGTCAGGATGGAAAAACCTACATGTTGATCCAAATCGACACAGTCCTATCCCAAACATATTTAACACTTTCGCGAAACGGCGTTTGAAAAAAAAACTTTCGAGCGGCAACATTTAAAAGTGTATACTCTTGCGACTGTCCTGATGATAATTTTCGATGTACGTATTTCATTTTTGTACCGATGTGCTCGCAATAGAATGTTCTCCTAGAACACAAGTATAAAATGTCACCAAAATATAAGTTAGTCAGCACCAAATAAAAAAATACGTCGATGACTAGCCGTGAGCGCCATACAGCAACGAAATGTTTCTACTATCTTCAGGGTTGCCAACTCCACACTTGTCATACAGGGTTAATTTTGGTATCACTGTAATCGCAATAAAATTCTCTACACAGACATATGCATATAAATATAGAATCAATGTCGCAGCCCACCCACAAGAGTGTGGGAAGTGGCCGAAGTGTTACCCGCGGCGACATATTGGCAAAACCCGCATTGAAAAGTGTATATTCAATTCACTGTTCTGACATTTTTCGATGTACGTATTTCATTTTTGTACCAATGTGTTCGCAATAGAATGTTCTAAAAGTATAAAACGTCGCATAAGGATGCATTCGACCGGCAACATATATAAAAACTACGTCGATCATACTCGTCGTGTCAATAATACAATTGTTTTACCACGATGATTCACTGCCATGCCGTTCTCCCAAATAAGCTCTTCGGCTATTAAAGAAAACGTAAATTTCATGGCAAACATTTCTAAACTATCCCCAAGTAGATCAGATTGAAATTGGAATTTATACAAATATTTATTCTCGTGACGCCCGCCTGAGTCACCCTTGCGGAACCCGAACAAAACTTAGTGACGCACTCGTGTGCCACCGAATGGCGAAAGTTAAAAAAAAATTGGAATGGTGGTAACTGCATTCTAATCCTTTCTTATTACCAGCATATCTATGTATGCATATGTCCTTTACATAAAATTTGCATATGTCTGTCCTGGTTCACAGCACGAGTACTTCATATGTTAGTGTCACTTTGCACTGATATCATTATCTTGACACCTTGAAAATTGGACTAAATCAATAATACATCCCACTGACTATCTATACTAATCTTATAGTATTGGGAATGCTGTTCTTCTATTTAACCTTATATGCATATATTCCTCTAGAGCATTCTATTGAACAATTTGATACTAAAATGAATGAAATGCATGAAAATTGAGGGCAGAAAACTGTAAGGAATACAAACATTGGAGTGTTGTGCACTCACAGGTAATGCCCGGCCAACCTTGTGGTATGCTGGGGGAGCCCGCTGGGCACAGCAAAGTGGTAACATCTAAAAGAAATTATGCGTCAATTATGTCGCTGGCACAGTCACAGATACGTCATCATCAGCTGAGCATCATAACCCTTCTGCTGCTGTGTTATTAATAGCCATCAACACCGCCAGGCGTAATAAATCAAATTAAAAAAATTGGCTTATAAGTGTTCATTTGTTTCCTGATCACAAGAAAAATAATTAAATCGTAGGCAACATATTTTGGCTGCAATAGAGCAGGAAAGTCTGGAAAAATTGAGACGGAGATAGACCAGGCATCCTGTGGCGGTCTGCTCCACCCGCGCTGACAGGCGGGTGTTGCCACACATTATTACCTAATTATTTTTTTCAGAAATATTATTCAATAGTGTGGAATGTGATATATTTATATAAAATGTGTGAACCAACTGTACAACTAAGCTGGTGTGGTGAGTCAAGACGACAATTGAGGTCATCACACAGTCGGCTGATGCTCCCTCCCTCACTTGCCAACATTCCTCCTCCCACTATTCTGTTAGTGATATTTTTACACTATATACACACATTGTATGTAAGTAGCTATATGTTTTATTCACCATACCTGTACAACTAAGCTGGTATGGTGTCCAAACAGTGGCCACAAAAAACTGCTTGACAAGTGACACAGCAGCCAACAGACGACACCACCGCCCTCACGAAAATGGCTCCTCCCAACACTCCTTTTGCATTGACTACGCACATTATATACAAGTATCTACATTTATGTTCACCATATGGTTAGTCAAGACAATAACAGGTGGCAACAGTCAACAGTCAATGCTACCTCCCTCCCTCCCTCACCAAGATTACTCCTCTCACCATACTACAGTGCTAATTATAACAACAATTCTGCTATTATCAGAATCCTGGTCATTTCTACCACGGTAATGGGTCTTCTGTAATACTATCATCGCTAAATCATAAGTTACATTTATATGTGATGCTGTGGTCACAGGCTGAACAGCAGTGCTGTTAGCTCATGCTGCGTGTGCCAGCCTTGATGGCTCAGTACCGAGGCCCCTCACACCCGAGAATGTTGCCCGGGATTTTTTTTTTAAATGGCATCTGTTTACTAGAGCCCTGAGGAAGCTGATGTGAACCCCGTGTAGCAGCAGGATATTTAAATCGTGTGCAGGACCCTCAATTGCCAATGTGACATTCCGTGACAGTTACTCCCACCGCCTATGTAAGTATTGTGCAGCATAAGGACTAAAACACAGTGTGTGGAAAAGATCATTTAGAGCCTCAAGTTATCTTACAGAGACAACCGGTGAGAGGCAACACTTCAAATCTACGAGTGCTGGAAGGAAGTAAATTTTGGAAACTTTATGACAGGTGTCATGTTTAACTACTCAAGTGCAGAGTGGCAAGTCTTGAAGCAGTGATGCTGAATTTGTGACAAAATTGCTGTGAAGTTTATCCCTAGAGCTGTGTGGGACTTATTGAGGCAATCTTCGCGTGAGGTCACATTATTGGGGCCAAGGTGTTATGACCCAGTTATGCGAGTCCAGATAATAAATGAGGACTTATTTTAAGTACATTAATGAATACATAATTATAATACACACACACACACACACTACAAATCTAACATAATTTGACACTACGTAAATCAGTAATAACAAAACTTTTGTTGTTGTTAAGACTACTTGTACTACTTGCTCAATATCCAGCTCCTCTTCCGCAGCATTTTGCGTCTGCACCTCTCACATCCGTCAGTGTTTCTTGTAAACTTCTCACATTCTTCCTCATAGAAGAATTCTGCCAATTACCAATCTGCAGATTGGTAATGTTATATATGCCAGCATCGTCTTCTATATCCGTTGCCCATGTTGATGAAGAGTGGCATTCAGTAAAGACGCTGTCGAAGTCGGGAGTTCGATGAACATTTCTTTTTTTGCTTCACCACCCTATTATGAAATACAGTATTGTGTTATTATTTCATTTCCATAATACATCAATTATTTTATCCCACTATATTTAAATACTTTTATTAAGTAAAAATCAATTGTATATTACAGAAAATAGCAAAAATCAAGTCTTTATAACACTACAACTCCTGTATTATACACAGCAATTATACAATATATTATACAATATTAAGAGCTAGTACCCACCACTAATTTAAGATCTCAATAATTTTAAAGAAAACTGAAGATCTACATATTTAGCAGAGGCAAAGCAAATTTACTTTAACTTAGACCTTACATAAATGCTCCCAACGAATACAGGAATAGATTGAATGTTACTACAACAAATATGCAATCTTAACCTTGTATGTGTTTCCACCAATCTTGCTCATTGCTTGCTTCAACATACCAGCAGTGCTTGTCTCAACATCTCTTGCAGCTGCTGCAGATTGTATGTTGACACAGGCTTCTGGAAATTGACAAGCCACCAAGAATTTTACATTAAATCAATAAATAAATTACATAAATACATACATACATAAATACACACGGTGGAATACATGCCGTGGAAACAGGAGGCCAGACACAGGATACCGAATGACAGATGAAGTCCTTCATGAAACGCACAGAGAAAGATCTACTAGTTAATATCACGCCAAACCTGTCTCCTGAAGCCCACATGAATAGAACATCTGTGGAGTATGCAAGGCTGGCTAACATCAGAACTGCTTTCAGGAACCTGTGTAAGGAATCATTCAGAACCTTCCATACCACATATGTAAGACCAATCCTGGAGTATGCGGCCCCAGCATGGAGCCCGTACCTTGTCAAGCACAGGACTAAGCTGGAAAAAGTTAAAGTTCAGAGGTATGCCACTAAGCCAGTCCCAGAACTAAGAGTTACGAGAGAACCAAGAACTAAGGCAATGCGAAATGCACCTCACGTCGCTGGAAGACAGGAGAGCTCGTTGAGACATGAGCACCACCTACAAAATTCTAAGAGGAATCGACAAGGTAGATAAATTGTTTAACACAGGAGGAGTACGCGAACAAGAGGGACAAGTGGAATCAGTCCCCCCAAGTGAGCCACAGGGATGTTAGGAAGAACTTTTTCAGTGTCAGTAGTTAACAGATGGAATGCATTAGGCAGTGATGTGGTGGAAGCAGACTCAATAAACAGTTTATAATGTAGATATGATAGAGCCCAGTAGGCTCAGGAATCTGTACACCAGTTGATACAGTACCAAAGAGCTCAACCCCCGCAAGCACAACTACACCAGTTCATAAATACTGTACATACAAATACACAAATATATACACAAATTACATACATAAACATTTATAATTTCCTAATGTAATAATTAAATACTAGTAAAATATTTCCCACAAACCACTCCAAATATCAAATAATTGCAATAACATTTTAAGTGTACTGGAACTTAAAACAATCAATCCTGTGCCCTAAAAAAATTAGGTAAGAGATTAAATATTTATAAGCAAGTCTTATCATATCTTTATATATTAACTATCAGCTGGCCTGAAAGACTTTCCAAATCCTGGACAGTGTTAAGTGGTGAAGGAAAAATTTTCTTCCAGGATTGAGAACTCTTCTTGTGTTTTTGCCATACGTTTTTTCATTATTGTAACTTCATCGAAGACATCCCCTGATGTCAGTTTTGACAGATCCTTCATTATGTAGTTCACTTTCTGTCACTGACAAATATAAAACAACATTTTGAAAAATCATTTACCTTTGTATAACATGTAAAATGTGCATACCTAGTATGATGTAATTTTATCTAATAATTAAAACTTCATAACTCTATACTTACTAAATTGTTCAAAATGAGAGCTTGCAATCCTTCCACTAGCCTGCAAATTTTCTTTTTAATTATTTTGCAGACTAAAAGATCTATGGAAGCATTTTCTTTTTTAATTCAAAGCCAGGATTCTCTGAAGTCTGTGAGCCAGTGTCTCTCTGAAATTAATAGAAACATTTAAAACAAATAAATCAAATACAATTCAATTCCAGACAATAACAGGTTACCGTTATACACGTTTTGCTAATATGGGGTACTTCAGTTTACGAATTTAATCCATTCCCAGAGACGGCTCGTAAACCGAAGCGAATTTCCCAGTAAGAAATAAAGGAAAATGCCATTATCAAATAGTGTATAATGCCATTATAATATGCCATTTGTTATGATCTCGGCCTACAGGAGAAATGAGTCTCCCTCCTTGAGAGTTATTCATCAAGCCTGACCTGATTAGAAGGTCTAGCAAATATTGAGGTGATAACCCATATATAAAATAGTTGCTTGGATATATATAACAATTTGAGATTATGGGGAATGAAGAAGAAAACAGATAAATGACTGGCTAGGAGATGTGGATATTTTGCTGGAGGCGTGAGGCTCGCTTCTGGAGGGGCTTTGACCTCACTTGAGTGCCAGACATCGCAGGGGAAAGCCGCGCTCCGTTGAGCTCCCGTCAGAAGGGAACCCCTAGTGATATATCTCGAAGAGAAGAGAAGTGTGCAGACGTACCAGCTGTGGAATCGAGCTGGGGACGTGTGGTCTCAAGTTCCAGGCGATGAGAAGTGTTTATTAAATCGCCCAGAGGCATTATCGTGGGCCGTGGCAGCGCCCTGACCAAGCTCCGTCAGAGGGAGGAGCGCCCTCGACTAGACAATCTGTGGTTTGTCTTTGGGGAAGAAGTTGCTGAGAACTTCGAAGCCAGCATAGATGAAGTAATTGATGAGACTCCAAGGTCGTGGAGCAGAGGACCTCGAGCTGTGAGGAGAAGCAGTGAAGAGTGTCACGTGCTTCTGTAGAGGTGGTGAAGCACCATAGTTGCTCGAGGAAACTTCATGGTGTAGCAGCCAGGAGAGCTGTGGAGGAACCTAGCAGAAGGGTGAAGCACCGTAGTTGCGCAAAGAAACTTCATGATAGCAGCCTGGAGGAGCTGCAGAGGATCCTGGTAGTGAAGCCCGGAAGAACCTGAAGATACCAGGGTAGTGAACTTCCAGAGGTGGAAGGGAAGTTCTGGTGGATTACTTGTAGGGAGTTGATAAGTGTTTGGTTGTCATTAGCGTGCAAGACGCAGTGAGAGGCGAGTGACTGTTTGCATTCTTATGTCAAGGAGTGTTTTATACTGAAGTTTAGAGTTGCAGGCATAGGCTGGATTACCTACAGATGTATGTGTTCTAGGACTGATAGTGATCGATTGATCATTGTTGTGTATCAAGGAACGTTTATAATGATATATGTTATTGCATTCACATGCTGATATTCTCTGTACACATTTATAGATACATATATATATTCTCTTGCTGATGGTGCAACAGTGTATGTAGACTTGATCAATTTAAGGAGGTTGATAGTATCAGGTGGTGAACCAGGAGATAGGATACCACTTGATAAGCTGATGATAGAGTTCTGATGATGTTGGAGTGCAACCTGATTGTAATATTATAGAGTATAGGATTCATTATTATTATATGTGTGTATGTATCGTGTATGTGCTTTGTCCAGTAAATGCATCCCAATTTGCTGGTGTTTGGCCCTTGTCCTAGTGAGGCTTCCCAGGAGGTAGTAAAGAAGGAGAGAGAGAGAGAAAGAACCAAGAACCACTGCTGTGGACAGGGTAGAAGGTAATACTAGTAAGTCGTAGGGGATTGAGATCATATTACCTAAGGAGAGAGTGGGGAGTCACAGCGGCTCGAGTGGGTGTGTGCACGTGACAACGAGGCCAAGTGTTGGAGCCGCATCCCCTAAACGTGTGACGTTGAGCCCCTCTCCAAGAGCCAGAAGCGCCAAGGGTGATCTCCTAGTGAGGTATAAGCACTCTACCGAGTTGTGGGTTGGGTTGTCCGTAGAGAAGGATCGACGACGACAACACCACCAACAACCCACAAGACTATACTGTATATACATTATAGACCACAAGACTATATATACATTATAGACCCAAATCTTTATTACAAAAGTATGTACAAGTTATTACTTAACTTTATAGATGACTCCTGATGGCATATGGAAGACAGTAAGGAGGGGAGGGAGGAGGAGAGGTGTTACTGTTTGGAAGGGGAGTCCTCTTCCATTATAACATCAGGCAGTGACAATTTCTCTGGGGTACATTCTCTGGCATGTTTTGCCTGCATACCACTAAGACTTGCTTCTGGCTCACTGCTTGATTTTCTCATTAGAAATTGTTCCATTGATTGTTTTTCCCTTTGTAACGCTTGTCTGAGGTGAGACATCACAGTCATTAATAAGATCAATGCAACAGCCTGCTAAAGCTATATCTGGGTGATTCTTTTCAGCAAAACTTTGCAGTTCTTCCCATACTGGACACATTTTCTTAAAGTGGAAGGGACATCCTTTACTGCCTCCTCTTCCTCCATGAAGATTTGCTGTACTGCCTAGTTCAACAACACGTGTACCATTTTTATGTTTACAAATGGTCTCTGTTTCCTCTATGGTCATTCCCACATGTGTCTTCTTGCCTTGAACCTTACCACTAGCTTTCTTGGGACCCCATGGCGAGATATTTAACAAATTTTATGTTCAAAAAGCCAAAAATCCCAAAAAACTGTAAATCCTTGCAAAGAATTCAGTCACTAGGCGGGAGCCACTGGTAAACTGAGGCACCCTAGGTTGGCCACACACATATCAACAAGCTCGTTTCCCCGAGGTAAAGTTTGTAACCCGATTAAAATTTTCCAAACAAATCCAGCTCATAACCCGAAAAGTTCATAAAGAGAGGCATTCGTAAGCTGAGGGACCACTGTAATCAAATGCAAAGTTCATAAACCAGTGTAAATATATGTACAGTATTTACATTTTAAGTGTAAATAGTGTAGCATTGATTATGAAGAGAAGAGAAATTACATATAAACACGAAGTGTCTCATGTCACAAGTATCTAACCTTTACCTCTGCATGGTAATTTGTTCTGTAATGAATAGCAAATGCCTTAGAATTGTATAGAAAATAACTACCAATTATATATACTTGTATATCAAATACAGTGGAAACACTGTATGGGTCGACAAGCACAGGGATTCTGCTGGGGGTGGGGTAAGGCACCCTTAGTTTACTAGTATTTTGACCAGACCACACACTAGAAGGTGAAGGGACGACGACGTTTCGGTCAGTCCTGGACCATTCTCAAGTTGATTGTACTAGTCAAGAATACTAGTGTATTCCGCCTAGTGGCAACTGATATTTTTGTGAAGAATTTCATTGTTTTCCTGCTTTTTTGGTTTCTGAACATTAAAGTTCTTATTACATAGCATGCCATTGGTAAAGTTCGACCTAAGAAAATAGTTGAGTAGAGGATGTCCCTTCATCATTAAGAAAATGTGTGTAGCAGAGGAAGAACTGCAAAATTTTGCTGAAAAAACTCACCCAAATAAAGCTGTAACAGACAGTTGCATTAACCTTTTTAATGACAATGTGATGTCTGTAGTGAGACAGTGTTAAAATGTAGGGAAAAGACTTTGGAATCCTTAGACAGATTCTTAGTAAGACAAGCCAGCAATGAGGCACAACCAGGTCCTAATGGTATGCCTGCAAAACTCAGTACCCCAGAAGTGTCATCACTGCCCCCTTCCCCTCCTCACTGCTTTTCATATGCCAACACGAGTCCTCAATGGTAACTACAGTATATAGTAAAAGAACCACATCAGACGAAGTTAACCATACGTTCAAAGAGTTTGCAGACAACTTGTGAGGGCAATAGAGTGGTAGTCCTTAGGGGATGTTCCCAGAGACCCTGGTTTGCAAACAGGGAGGACAACGGCATCGACCCAGTCCTCGGGGACCCCAGATCCAATTATACAGACTCGGTAAATACCAAGACGTGCATGGAGGGAGATGGAGAAGCATCTCCTAATGAATGCCATCGGAACCCGCCGCCTTAGAACCGCAGAGGGCCAGGGTAGACCGAAGTTCAGAGAGAGAGAAGGGATCGTTATAGGGAAGCCGAAGACGAGTTCAGAAATCTAAAGGACGATACTCAAGGACAGGTTTACGAAGAAGGAAAGATTGGGGAAGATGAAGACCAGAGCTAACAGAAGAAAAGTGGGAACCCAGTTCAGTAGCGACCTGCAACGGGTCCGCCACAGGAATACCACGGAGGTGAATGACCGGGGAGCAATCGGAAACGAACTTACCCGCTATCTTGCGGATACGCTTCCAGATCAGCGGCAGAGGAGTTTCGAACATAATGGTGGAGACATACAATGCCCAACATTCACATTCAGCCGTACGGATAACCCTATGGGCCACCGCACTAGCCTTCCGAAATAAAAGAAATGAATCGGCCGTCTGCTGGCGACGGTGTCACTTCCAAGCTGCACGCTTACAGTGGACACCAAGCACAGTCTCTATTCCACCAAGGAGTGCACTTCCGTGGGCCCTGAGAGGAAGAGCGAGGAATAGAGCGGAGGGAAGCGTCGAAGACGATGTCGTGAAAAAGGAGGAGAGCAAGGGAGAGGTCAGAGAGCAGCACAGAGGGTAAATAGGTTCCAGTCCTGCCTTAGCAAACTGCCACCTAGGGAAGGAGAGGGGAGGGTAAAAAGAGAAAAAGGTAACAAGGATGGGGAAATGGTCACTGCCATGGAAGTCATCAAGAACCTGCCACGTGAAATCTAAGTAAAGAGAAAACGAGCAAAGAGAAAGATAAAGACAGGAAAGGGTGCGAGTCCGAGAGCCCAAGTGAGTGGGCTCACCAGAATTCAGAAGAGACAGGGATGAACAGCTCAAGGCGGCGACCTCGGGTGTTCGTCAGAACATCACCCCAAAGGGAATGACGACAATTTAAATCACCTAGCAGGAGCACAGGCTCCGGCAAGGAGTCCAGGTGGTGTTTCAGATCGGGAAGAGAAACCAGGACACTCGGGGGAGATAAATGGAACAAACAGTGTACCATTTCCTCACAGATACCAGCAGCACAACAATGGAGAGGCGAAGGAAAAAGTAAGGGGACAAAGGGAACATCAGTGTGAATCACGAGAGCAGTAGAGTTAGGAGCCCCAGCAACAGCTGGGGGGGGGGGGAATAGCCACGAAAGCAACCAGGACGAGCACAGTATCAGCTCCTGGAGACAGACACAAAGGGGCGAAAACTGCGAAATCAGAAGCTGGAGTTGGAAGAAATTGGCAAAATAACCACGAACATTCCATTGAAGAATAGACATCGACCAGAAGAGGAAGGACAGCAACAGAGAACAATGAAGAAACAAAAGCGAAAAGGGAACACAGCACGTTAATGCGCAGCATCAGGGTAAGGGTCAGCGAAGTCAGGGTTACGGGGCATGGATAAAATGAGTAAAGATGGAGGGAAGGTAGCTATTGTTCACGACTTTTGTTAGGCCAAAGCTAGCATATGCAGCGGTTGTGTGGTGCCCATATCTTAAGAAGCACATCAACAAACTGGAAAAGGTGCAAAGACATGCTACCAAGTGGTTCCCAGAACTGAAGGGCAAGAGCTACGAGGAGAGGTTAGAGGCATTAAATATGCCAAAACTAAAAGACAAGAAAAAGAGGTGATAAGATCACTACGTACAAAATAGTAACAGGAATTGATAAAATCGATAGGGAAGCTTTCCCGAGACCTGGAACTTCAAGAACAAGAGGTCATAGATTTAAAACACAGATGCCAAAGAAATAAGAAATTTCACTTTCACAAACAGAGGTAGACGGTTAGAACAAGTTAGGTCAGAAGGTGATGGATGCCAAGACCGTCAGTAGTTTCAAAGCGTTATATGACTGCTGCTGGGAAGACTGGACACCACGAGCGTAGCTCTCATCCTGTAACTACACTTAGGTAATTACACACTTAGGTAATTACAGGTAGTTCTAGATAGAAAACTATCACCCGAGGATCACGTTAAGAACATTGTGCGAGGAGCCTATGCTATACTTTCTAACTTCAGAATTGCTTTTAAATGCATGGCTGGCGAAATAATAAGGAAATTGTTCACGACTTTTGTTAGACCAAAGCTGGAATATGTAGCGGTTGTATGGTGCCCATATCTTAAGGAGCACATCAACAAACTGGAAAAGGTGCAACGACATGCCACTAAGTTGCTCCCAGAACTGAATGACGAGTTACAAGGAGAGGTTCGAGGCATTAAATATGAAAAACCTAGAAGACAGAAGAAAGAGGCAATGTGATCACTACATACAAAATGGTAACAGGAATCTATAAAATTGATAGGGAAGAATTCCCGAGACCCGGAACTTCAAGAACAAGAGGCCATAGATTTAAACTCACGAAACAAAGCTGCCGGAGACAAGAAAATTCACTTTTGTAAACATTGTGGTAGACGGTTGGAATCAGTTAGGTGAGAAAGTGGGAGGCCAAAACTATCAGTAATTTCAAAGTGTTTTAAGACAAGAGTGCTGGGGAGACGGGACACCACGGGTGTAGCTCAGCCTGTTACTACACTTGGGTAATTACAGACCTACTCATAAAAGGAAAGCAACATGTAAAAGATCTGGAAATGATGTCTGACGACCAGACATTTAATGAACATAACTGAGCAAATATAGTGGAGGCCAGGAAAATGATAGGGATGAATTATCCCTTTGTCTTTTGAATTATGAATTCATCCTTTATGAATTATTCGTTGTCACAGCTTAAATAAGACTTGGCCACAAGTATCTCTGGCAGTTCGGCATGTATAGGGATCTAGATGAAGTAAAGTGTGTGGACAAAGTCAGGGACACAATATATCTTGGATTTTAGTAAAATTGAGCCATTTAGAGATAAATCTAAGCTCATGCTATATGATATGGCAACCTATCTTATTACCAAGGATAAAATACCTGAGATCAAACAATTATGTATTAGCAATAAGACCTACCATTAGTGTATAATGACTTACTGTAAATATATAGCTCTTGAAATAGAACATTCTCTAACTGGCTGACATATAACTATAAAGAGTGAAGGATATATGAAATTGTTTATGTAATAATCTAAGATGAGGGCTGATAAAGACCTTTTGTGCCCTCTGTAATGCTTTTGCACTACCACCACCACCACTAGATTTTGAAGAAGCCATAAACAGTATGCCTATGCACTCTGCACCAGGCCCGGATTCTTGGAACTCCATATTCATCAAGAACTGTAAAAAACCACTATCGCAGGCCCTTCACATTCTGTGGAGACAAAGTCTAGATACTGGCGTTATCCCTGACATACTAAAAACAGCAGAGATAGCACCACTCCATAAAGGAGGAAATAAGGCAGAGGCAAAAAATTACAGACCGATAGCACTAACATCGCACATCATAAAAATTTTTGAGAGTGCTAAGAAGTAAGATCACAAAATACATGGAATCACAGCATCTCCATAACCCCGGACAACATGGTTTCAGAACAGGGCGCTCTTGCCTGTCGCAGTTGCTGGACCACTATGATATGGCATTAGATGCTATGGAAGACAAACAAAACGCTGATGTAATTTACACAGATTTCGCAAAAGCTTTTGATAAATGTGACCATGGTGTTATTGCACATAAAATGCGTTCAAAAGGAATTACCGGGAAAATAGGCAGATGGATCTACAATTTCCTGACTGACAGAACCCAATGTGTAATAGTCAACAAAATAAAATCCAGCCCATCAACCGTGAAGAGCTCAGTCCCCCAGGGTACTGTGCTTGCTCCAGTACTTTTTCTCATCCTCATATCGGACATAGACCAGAACACAACCTATAGCACTGTATCATCCTTTGCAGATGACACTAGGATTTTCATGAGAGTTGGCAACATAGGACACGGCAAACCTCCAATCAGATGTAGATCAGGTCTTTCTATGGGCTACAGAAAATAATATGGTATTCAACGAGGATAAGTTTCAGCTCATGCGCTACGGAAAAATTGAAAATATAAAAACAGAAACCACGTACAAAACGCAGGCAAATCATAACATAGAACGAAAAGGCAATGTAAAGGACCTGGGTGTACTCATGTCGGAAGACCTTACCTTTAAAGAACACAATAAAGTAGCCGTCACAACTGCAAGAAAAATGACAGGTTGGATAACAAGAACTTTTCACACTAGAGATGCTATACCGATGATGATACTTTTCAAAACGCTTGTGCTATCTAGAGTGGAGTACTGCTGCACAATGACAGCCCCTTTCAAAGCTGGAGAAATTGCTGACCTAGAGAGCGTGCAGAGATCCTTTACTGCTAGAATCCACTCAGTAAAACATCTAAATTACTGGGACCGACTAAAGAGCCTAAATCTGTACTCCCTTGAGCGCAGGCGGGAGAGATACATAATAATTTACACGTGGAAAATAATTGAGGGGCTGGTCCCAAACCTGCACACAGAAATAACACCACACGAGACCAGAAGACATGGCAGGATGTGCAGAATACCCCCGTTGAAAAGCAGAGGTGCAACAGGTACTCTGAGAGAGAACTATCAACATCAGAGGCCCGAGACTGTTCAACACGCTTCCACTACACATAAGGGGCATAACTGGCAAACCCCTCACAGTGTTCAAGAGAGAACTGGATAAGCACCTCCAAAGGATACCTGATCAACCAGGCTGTGACTCATACGTCAGGCTGCGAGCAGCCGCGTCTAACAGCCTGGTTGATCAGTCCAGCAACCAGGAGGCCTGGTCGACGACCGGGCCGCGGGGACACTAAGCCCCGGAAGCACCTCAAGGTAGCCACTCACAGGATGAGTATGGGGTGCACAATAAACTTGATGATGGGCAACAATCAATGAATTATGAGAACATTCAAATCCAGGGGACCCCACAGCAATGCTAATACTATTTAAATCACTGGTGCTGTCCCCATCTTGACTATTGCTCGGTACTCACTTTCCCTTTCAGAGCATCTTGGTTACCTTGAGGTGTTTCCGGGACTTAATGTCCCCGTGTCCCTGCAGCCCGGTCCTCGACCAGGCCTCCACCCCCAGGAAGCAGCCCGTGACAGCTGACTAACACCCACGTACCTATTTTACTGCTAGGTAACGGACATAGGGTGAAAGAAACTGCCAATTGTTTCTCGCCGCCGCCTGGGATCGAACCCAGGACCACAGGATCACAAGTCCAGCGTGCTGTCCGCTCGGCCGACCAGCTCCGGTCGGAGCAAGGTATCAAGAAAGGTATCAAATAATATACAGTACATGGAAGATACAGTACTGGAAGGCCAGGTCCCAAATTTGCACAGTATTATAACAACATATTGGAGCAAAAGGTATGTAAGGCAATGCAGAATAGAACCAGCGAGGAATAGGTGCGCCAGACACAATCGGAAAGCACAGTCTTAATATCAAGAGGTCCACGGCTTCTCAACACCCTTACCTCGAAGTTATCTTGAAGTGTTTCCGGGGTTTAGCGTCCCCGCAGCCCGGTCGTCGACCAGGCTTCCTCGTTGCTGGACTGGTCAACCAGGCTGACGCGGCTGCTCGCAGCCTGACGTATGAATCAGCCTGGTTGATCAGGTATCCTTTGGAGATGCTTATCCAGTTCTCTTGAACAATGAAAAGTCGGCCAGGTATGCCCCTTATGTGTAGTGGAAGCGTGAACAGCCTCAGGCCCGAGATGTTGATAGAGCTCTCTCAAGAGTACCTGTTGCACCTCTGCTGTTCAACGGAAGTATTCTGCACACCTGAAAATAACAGGTTTAACAGTGATAAGTTCCAGGTACATACTGAGGTATTGTGGAAACAAGGAGTTTAAATAAAACACAGGGGTGCAGGACACAAACCTATTCATAGAAGGAAGTAACATGTAAAAGATCTGAAAATTATGTCCGACGACCTGACATTTAGTGAACATAACCAAGCGAATATAGCGGAGGCCAGGAAAATGATAGGGATGAATACAAGATGTATATGACCCTACAAGCAAGCATTAGAAATATTGCCAGAACAAAGGTGGATGTATTCAAGGGGCACTTGGACAGGTTTTTTCAAGAAGTGCCGGACCAACCACACTGTAGTGGATATGTGGGCCTGTGGGCCGCTCCAAGCAACAGCCTGTTGCTTGGAGTTATCACAAGTCACAAATAATCACAAGTCGAGCCAGGCCCCAGACCGGGCTCAGTGAGAAGACCTCCCAAAACCCTCTCCAGGTATGCTCCAGGTAGATATTAGTCTTACCAGATACCATAAACACAATAGTGAAATTGCAGTTTAAATGTATGCATAAAGCAAAGTAAATTAATATGTATAATGTATGAAATACACTGCACAAAAATCACATTGAATAATAATAAATAACCAGTGTTGAATGTAATGAAACGCCATTTTCTGGGCGAGCCCCGGAGGATTCCTGAAGCTATCCACACTGACTTGTGCCATGTTAGTTTGGTGTCATCAGTCACGGGTCATGTGCCTACTGGAGACCATGAGCCAGAACCTGGTCCCCTCAGAGGGGCGCAGGGAGTCATGTCTGCCATCGACCGGGGATGGCACACAGAAAGATGGGTGAAACAATATAAACCCCAAACTAAAACTGGTAAAAATTGCAACCTATGTCCAAACAGAGCCAAAGAACTCCCCAAAAATAAAACTATGAAACAAGCAAATCTTCATCCAACTAGCACACCCGCTTGACAACCCCCGACAGGGGGAAGGGGGGAGCCTGCTCAGGCGAGCAAGATGATCACCACCCCAGTTTGTAGAATGATGAAAATCGCCAACCTGAGAGATGCAGGGTGTCAGGGAGCCTCAGAGGCTCGCCAAGAAAATGGTGCACATTCAATGCTGGTTTTCTGTGGGGATCCCTGTCAGCTCCCCTGAAGCTAACTACCCACAGATAAGTAAAAGAGGGACTTACCCTTGAGGCGGATGCAACACAGGCCTCAAGATGAAGACGAGACACTTAGCCAAGACAGATGTCCCAAAGCAACAAAAGGCTGGAGAGGGCCCGGAACATTCACAAGATACCTGGCGGCCAAGACCCTGTTCGATCTCCAAAACCCCCACGCCCGAATGGCGTCCCAACACACATTACCAAAACAGCAGCCAGAGCAGCATACTTGTGCAAATTATGGGCACAAGGATAGACTGCAAGCTGGCTAGGCTTTATTCCACTGCAGAAAACCTGAGAAACACGAGCCCTGGAACGGAACCAGGAAAACCTGATCCACTCGGAACGTGTCCATGGACACCGAAACAGTAGCCCGCAGGTAGCGATGTAAAGCAGCCACCGGACATAAGATGCATTCCCGGCCTAACAAACCATGCATCCACAACCAACGAAACCCTTCGGAAGCCAGCCATCTCATTTATTTCCAGAAGAGGAGGACAAGGCTGCAAATTAACAAAACACTCACCTGGACCAAAAGAGCAGAAACCCCTGTGCCGGAGAAGAGCACGAGGCCAAAGCCAACAAAAGATAACGGGCAGGCACACTAGTTGGATGACGATTTGCTTGTTTCGTTGCTTTATTTTGGAGGGAGCTCTTTGGCTGTGTTTAGTAGTAGGTTGCAACTTTCACCAGTTGGGGTTTGCATTGTTTTGCCTACCTTTCTGGTGGTATCCCTGGTCAATGACCAACCCATAATATCCCATTTCAACTTCACTAATGTGTTGCTCCCTGGAGGAAGTGTGCTGCCCGACATTGCAGTGTTTCCACCTTTATGAGTTTTCCCATTTATTCTACCACCAAGCATACCAAAATGAAATCCGATAAGGCAACTAAGAAAGACAGCACACATGTCAGGAATAACCCAGCTAGCCAGGCTAACAGGAATAGTGCAGTTTTCAACGCACCATTCCAGCTGGGGTGTCACGACTTCTTCAGCGTGTTCGACACCTGCCATGCCACAATTTAGTCAACACTTGGAACACCTTAACACTTTCGCGCCCCGAGCGAGCGCACAAAAAACTTTTAGGTCATGCTCCCGGCGATGCAGACGAGCATGCGGCGACACCGAAATGTGTATACAGTACTGTACTCTTCAGTTTTCTCACCTTAATTCTTGTGCTACGTCGTTCGTTTTGGTAACACTGTGTTTGCAAATAAATTCCCTGTAGGTGTATATGCATATAATGTCCAAAAGCCCGGCGTGACTCCCTGTAGCAAAGCCTAAATTTAGCCGTGAACGAGCACCAATTGGCACACCGCAACCTAATGTGTATACTCGTTCAGTTTGATCACGTTAATTTTCGCGTTACGTCTTTCATTTTGGTACCAAATTGTTCACAATATAAAGGCGTGTATTTTAAAACTAGTCCCATAATAATAGAGCAATAACTGGAATTTTAACAAATTTTAATTTTGGACACTCGTCACAAAATTATTTATATCTTTCCAATGTTCTGACAAATTTGTGTGTTCCATCTTACATTTTGGTATCAAATTGTTCGCAATCTAAAGGACCGCATCTTAAAACTAGTCCCATAGTAGTAGCACAATAAATAGAATTTTGGGACAAATACATACAAAATAAATATTTTAAATTTGGGAAGGAAAGTATTTATTATCTTTCCAGTGTTCAGACATCAATTTTTGTGTTACATCTTTCATTTTGGTATCTAATTGTGCGCAATCTAAAGGCGCTCATTTTAAAACTACTCCCAGATTGATCGGATAACATTTACATTTTTAATAAATATTTTAAAATGTGGACGCCGCTCACATCACCGACTCGGACACAAGAGAAAAATGTCTTACGTCAGCATCATTAACGGAGAGCGAAAGTGTTAAATGGGTTCAGGTTATTAGCCCAGATACTTGAAGGCCAAATGACGGAAACCAAAGAGCAGTAGACCCTAATAACGAGCCTGCAAGCTGATGCTAAAGCCAGGCTTAAGGGGCCTATTACGGAAAATTACGGAAAAATGCAATACTGGTTCGATTTCAATAAAACTTTTTTGACTAGTTGTATATAAAATTTGGTTCAACTGGCCCAAGTCTCAGCATCATAGCATAAATAGGGAAGGAGAGAAAATATTGAAGTGTCAAAAAAAATTCAAAATGGTCAAAAATTATCAAACAAAAGTGTCAACTGAAATCATGTCTATGACTAAGTTATCACAATAGCATATAATAAAGTATTTTAATATTTAGTTTTATGCCCAAAAAAAAATTAAAAAAAAATGAGCTAATCCACAAGGGCCGTGACGAGGATTCGAACCTGCGTCCGGGAGCATCCCAGACACTGCCTTAATCGACTGAGCTACGACAGGGTTAAAAGGGGTTGAAACCGAAGTTCTACTGAACTTACTGGATCCCGTAGCCTCTCCGAGGCACAAACCAGGCTTTTACACAACCCCCCCCCCCTGCACCCGAGCTATGTCAATAGGCCGTTCTCTGTGTGTGATGATGTAAGGCCGAAGAGGGAGAACGGCCTATTGACATAGCTCGGGTGCAGGGGGGGGTTGTGTAAAAGCCTGGTTTGTGCCTCGGAGAGGCTACGGGATCCAGTAAGTTCAGTAGAACTTCGGTTTCAACCCTTTTAACCCTGTCGTAGCTCAGTCGATTAAGGCAGTGTCTGGGATGCTCCCGGATGCAGGTTCGAATCCTCGCACGGCCCTTGTGGATTTGTTCATTTGATGCATCACGTTAGTGTGATCTCTGTGTTAAAAAAAATAATTCAAATTTTCTCATTTTTTATGTAGAGCTAATGTCTAATAAACTAATAAACGTCTTATTCCTAAGTTCATTTATTGATTTTATAAATATTTGCAAACATTAAATATTGGCATAATTTTGGGTTAACTTGTATTAGTAAAACTAAAAATATTTTGGATAATCCTTTTTATACAAATCTTTTATTATATGCTAATGTAATAGACGAGTGTCAACAATGATTTCATTTGAAAATTGTGGTTGTAGAGTTAATTGAAAGTGTAAAATTCGTTGAAAAAAAACTTTCTATTTAGGGTGCGATATTGAAACTTAGAACAATTGCAGCCCTTCTTATATACAACTAGTAAAAAATGTTTGGTTGATATTAAACATTTAAAAATTGGGAAATATGCCCCCCTTAACCCTTAAGTTGCACAACACATCATATGATGGGTTGAGTGACTTGGTATAAAATGCACATCCCATCATATGATGTATTGGAGTACTACGCAAGATTTAAACAGCCCACGGATACACAGGGTTCACCACACCATCAGGGCTCTTGTAAACAGACACCATTTAAAAAAAATCGTGGGCCAAATTCCCAGGTGTTAGGGGCCTCGATATTGAGTGAGCTACCAAGCCTGACGCACACAGCATGAGCTCACAGCACTGCTGTTCAGCTTGTGACAACAGCATCGCCTAAAAATTCCATAATATAAATGTTCATGCTATTATTTAGCAATGATATTACAGAAGACCCCCGACTGTGATAAAAATTACAAAGATTCTGATAATAGCAGGATTGTTGTGACAAATAGTGCTGTAGTGGGAGGAATAATCTTGGTGGGGAGGAAGATAGCATTGTCTGCTGACTGTGTGACCACCTTTTACTGTCTGGACTCACTATACCAGCCTAGTTGTTCGCTATGGTAAACAAAACCTGCAGATACTTGTATATAAAAGAAAAAACAGTATGGTGGGAGAAGGGTGGCGAGTCAAGTGAGGTGAGGGAGGCAGTGGCAGCCAGTGGTTGGCTGCCACTGCCCTCAGCATACCAACTTAGTGGTTCGTTATGGTGAACACGAATGTAGATACTTATATATAAAGTGTATATACAGTGTAATAACAGCAAAAGGAGTGTGGGGGAGAAGCCATTTTGGTGATGGGGGTGTGGCAACATCTGCAGGATTTGTCATGTTGGTAGAGGTGGCCACTATGCTCTTTCGACTTGAACAGTTATGGTGAACAAAACGTGTATACTTATTACCCTATATACAGATGTTATATATATCAAACAGTATTGTTGGGGTGAAATTTTAGTGTGTCTGACCTAGAATGTGTGAGGGCAGCAGCCGCCAGCTGACTGTAGTGACGTCTCTTAATGCCTGAACTAACTACATCAACTTAGTTGTACAGTTGTGAACAAAATATGTAGATACTTATATATAACCTCTGTATATAGTGAATAAAAGCATAATACTATAATAATAAAAATAATAATATAAGCATTATAATAAAAGCATAATAAGCATACTCCTAATACCAACTTAAGTGGTTCATTATGGTAAACAAAACATGCAGATACTTACATATAACCTGTGTATATAGTGTAATAACTGACAAAGTATTTGTTCACTGTTTGATGAACATAATTGAATCAACAATACGCACACCATATTTTTGAGTACAGCAATATATAACTCATTTTATTATATAAATATATCACACTACACACTATTGAATAATATTGCAGCAAAAAAACTACGAAAAATCAAAGACATTGAAATAATTAGGTAATTATCTCTGTGGCCACTCCTGCCTGACAGCTGGCGAGCAACAGACCGTCTGGGACGCACGCTGAGTCAGCGCCTGCTTTTTGCCAGACTTCCCCGCCCTATAGCGGGCAATATATGCCACTTATGATTTATTATTATTTTCCCATGATCAGAGAACACAAATTAACAGGTTTAGACGAAAAAAAAATTTTTGGTATGCGCCTGTGGATGACAAATGCTAATTAGAACTGAGCAACACAAAGGTTCAAAGAAAATCAAGATCTGTCTTCCAGAGTCAGCCTTCTTGACCAGGGAATAATGTCTTAGTGAAGCACAGTCAATCACAGTGAGAGGGTGTGTGTTAGCTGAGCTACAATTGTGGTATCATAGTAATAGAAGGTGTAGTGAAGGAACTGATGAATCTATGTGGAGCCGAGGACAAAGATGGATTCCCTGCGGGACAAGCTACAACAGATGCAGGAGCTAAAACATATGAAACAATGTCAAGAGGAAGCAAAGGGGTCTTAAGAAGACTAATAAGGGCACCTACAGATGTCCTAAGGACTTCAACTCATTCACCATGTAGGAAGACGAGTGCTGTGGGGAGCCTGCAGTTCGCTCGAAAGGGAAGGCAATGAAGGGAGCGCAGGTCCCTTAAATAGTGCAAAACATACATGATTGGACATAACATCAGTTTCTCAAACTTGCACAAACACTTTCCAATTTTTTTGTGCATAATCAACTAGCAAATGCTCCAACTTTATCTAAATGATCACCAACGTAACTTGAAAAACAAGAAAATCAAAAACATTTTTAAAATTGAAAATTTCAGATTTTCAAATCAGATTAAAAAACAAGACATCACCAATTGTTCATTTGGTGTTATTATGCTCCCAGAATAGCATATGATCTTCATTTTCATCAAATTAGAATATAGGATTTCAGTATAGTTTACTGTAAAAAATTGTCAATACGACATTTGAAATATGCAGCAAATTTAGACAAAATTTATAACTCCAAACATTTAGGGTTTATGAAAAAGCCATTTTATAGAGATTGTAGAATAAACAGCTGTGCACACTATGTAAAGATGGTGAGAATCAGTCAGAAACTGAATTTTTTTTATCATACTCATAAAAGAAACTAATAGAGCTAATTGAATTTGAAGTTATCGACAATGAAGGTTATCTTGAGGTTATCTTGAGATGATTTCGGGGCTTTGTAGTGTCCCCACGGCCCGGTCCTCGACCAGGCCTCCACCCCCAGGAAGCAGCCCGTGACAGCTGACTAACACCCAGGTACCTATTTTACTGCTAGGTAACAGGGGCATAGGGTGAAAGAAACTCTGCCCATTGTTTCTCGCCGGCGCCTGGGATCGAACCCAGGACCACAGGATCACAAATCCAGCGTGCTGTCCGCTCGGCCGACCGGCTCCCTCATTCACTTGTATGTTTTCATAAACATTGTTTGGCATTCGTACTCTAATATGTGAAAGTTGAAGGTCAATGTGTTGAAATGAAATAAATACAAAATAGTCCCCCAAAAAAACTAAATATATGGATACTGTAATTATAATAATTATAATGATTTAGGGAATATATTTAGGGTATACTTTATATAAGTGAAAAGCCCTAATCTGGTCCCTAATCATCAAAACAACCTAGAGACAAAATAGTTTGAAATCTGTGAAAAATTCAGCACAAACAAATTCAAAGTCCAAAGTTCTGCGAGTTGTGACAGATTTATTTGTTGACCAATTTCATTCTATCTCCACATAGTTAGGAATAGGTTTGCACTCCAGAATGTAAACGTTACAACAAAATCAGATAATAAACAAAGGATAAAAAATTTAAAAAATTCCCCTAACAAAAATATTTTGATATTTAACAAAATAAAGCATAATAACATATTTAGTCATTATTATTTGTGTTATAATGTATTACTCAGCAATACTATAAAGGCACCAGCTGCATATCCACTTTGGACACTTCTTACTACTGTACTACAGTACTGTATTATTCTTTGTGTCTGACAGGTGCCTATGACTGCATTATCCATCAGTTCCAGTTAACAGGAGCTGTTCTCCCTATCAACAAAATGCTCTTTTAAAAAAAAATTGTCTAAAATCAATTTATGAAAATATTTTGATGAAAGTTTCATGATTAAGTCAATAAGTTGGAGGCTTATTTAACATTAAGTAATTTTTACATAATTTGAATATTTTCCACTTCCCAGCCCGTTTTGCATTGTTTAAGGGGTTTAAGGTGCTCAGAAAGTAAAGGAAGTACCTAAGCAAATTTTGGTTGTGGGAGATTCCCAGGCGAGGTACAGTATTTCGATAGAACTTTTTGGGACAGATGGGGAAAACAGGTTAAGGGTTTGCTATCCAGGAGTTTGAATTGGTGATATTGTTAACATGAATGATATTACGGCTGGAAATAAGAACACAACTCATTTGTATCAGTGTTGGTGGAAATGATGTAGGACGAGTTAGGAGCGAGACACTGATACAGAGGTTTAAGACAGCCACAGAATTAGTTAAGAGCAACAGAGGAATCCCGATCATATGTGGCATTTTTCCAAGAAAGGGAGTTTGAAATGAACGGTTTTTGAGAGCATTTTAGAAGATGAGAGATGTCAATTGCAAACTGGACAAATATTGCAAATCAAATGCAATATCATTCATATATAACTGGGAACCCTTCTATGGCAGAAATGACATGTATGCTCAGGATGGGGGTGCATCTATCTAGGGCTGAGGTTGTTACTGTTGCCAACTCGATGGAACCTGTGGTTGGAGTTTAAACTGTTATTATAGTAGTATGGGTTTTGATATGGAGAAAGGAAGTAATAAAAGTGTGTTTGTGGGGGAAGCAAATTGGCAAAATGAACAGGGAAAGAGAAGGGCCACAAAATAACATTACACTTAAGGTATACAGTATTACACGAACAGTAGGAGTCTAAAAACAAAAACTATTTAAATGCTCTTGTCTGCACTGAAAAAATAGATATTATTGCACTTACCAAAACATAGATGGAATGTAGAAAATAGAGAACAATTAGCCAAATATCAAACGGATTTAAACTATTTCACAGAGATATATTAGACGAGGAGGGGGAGTAGCCATATATGTTAGGGGAAAAAACCTGAAATATAGTCTCAAAAAAGGAATCAAAACTGAGCCACAGACACAAACTATCTGGCTAGAATTAAACGAAAAATCTAAAAATCTTAGTTATATACAGGCATATATGGGATGAAATATCTAGAGCATCTAGGTCCAACAGTATTTGTCATGGGTGACTAATTTTAGAGGAAAAAAACTGGATTAACAGAACAGGGAATAATGAAGCTGAAGATTTTCTTTAATTGACAATTGCTTTCTTAACCCCTGCATTGTGCACCTGTTTTTAGCAAAAAAAACTTCATAGTGCAATTATTAACATTTTTTTTTGTTTTTATAAATGTTCAGGCAAAGTTAATGTCAAAAGGTTTCCAAACTCAACTATTTCCATTTAAAAACACAAATAACGAAAACATTAAAACAGCCTAATTAAAAAAACGGACAACTCTCAAAACAGCATTTGTCGTTTGGCACAATGCAGTGGTTAAGCAATACGTTAAGGTACCAACAACGGAAAACAATATTTTAGATTTAAGTGTTAACTAACAGGGAAACAAATTAATGAAATCCAAATAAGGAGTGAGCTAAGAAACAGTGATCACAAAGAAATCAGATACAAATGGAATAGATTTGTAAGAGAAAATTTTGTTAAAGTGCCAGATTTTGACCAGACTACACACTAGAAGGTGAAGGGACGACGACGTTTCGGTCCGTCCTGGACCATTCTCAAGTCGATTGTGATGAGAGACAGGCAATAAATAGGCAAGAGGGGTGAGGAGCAAAGGTGTAGTAGAGGGAATAATAGGAAAACGAACTGCAGAGGGCCTATTGTCCCATGCGAGGCAGCTCCTATTGACCACCAAATGAGGAGATAGTAATAGGAATAAGAAGAGGAAAGCAAGGGAACATAGAAGACAGTGAACAGAAAAAGAGAAAAGGAAAGAGAAAGAAAGATAAATGGCAGGGCAAGCTTATGTTAGGTCACATTTGTTAGAAAGATTGGAGCATTTAAGTATATATTGTGAAAGGGAAGAGTCCACAGCAACAAAGCCAGGACTCAAGTTCATGTTGGGTACATTGTGTATTAGAGCCGATTCAACAAGACTGCGTCTGTATAGAGTAGAGGCAGGAAAGATTATTTTGGAGGAAGACCAATCAATGAGATGATTAGAATCCCTCACATGGCAGAAGAGAGCATTGTTAGTGTCTGCAGACTTAACACTTCTCTTGTGTTCTCTAAGTCTTGTCATTCAGCGTACGGCCAGTTTCGCCAAAGTACTGTAACCCCGCGATTATCCGGGATTCAAACATCCGGAAAACGCCCTTATACGGCCAAAATCGTTATCGGATAAAGTTATCACAATATCCGGCCAAAATGGCCACAGGAACCGGATAAAAGCTAGTTTGGCCGGATGAAAATACGGCCATACCGTATTAATCCCGTCTGTGGCTCTAGACGCATGGTGGAGGAGGGGGGTGGGGTGGGTGAGTGGTGTTGGGAGGGTGGGAGGGGTGCGTCAGGAGGGACCACCTGGGTACAGGAATTACCATTAATTTTAGAACAATTAATCATAGCCAAAAACAAATGAAATAAGTACTAGTAATTATGTAATAACAAATAAATAAGTTTCCTAAAAGCATTGTGCACAGGCTGAAGTTTCCTTAAAAAATATTGTGAATTTTTTTCCTCCTGGCGGCCTACTTAACGTGCTATAGCTGCCCCACCCCAAGTGGACCCGTCCAACACTGGTCAACCCATGTGCGTCCGTCCCTCGTGTTATACACAGTGCTGCGCCATTAGCGAAATATTTTTTTAAATAACTTTCTTAATTTTCATAGTAATTTTGAACATTTTTGGCCAAGAATATGTCTGGTAGCAGCATCTATCGTTCTGGAAGTGTTAAGAGGAAGAAGATTGTCCTAGCAATTAAAGACAAGCTACGTGTTGTTCAACCAGTGAGGCGTCACAGGCAGCCAAGCGCCTTCAACAAGTGAGGCGCCACAGGCAAGCCAAGCTCCTTCAACAAGTGAGGCGCCACAGGCAAGCCAAGCTCCTTCAACAAGTGAGGCATTACAGGCAAGCCAAGCGCTTTCAACAAGTGACGCGCCACAGGCAAGCCAAGCGCTTTCAACAAGTGACGCGCCACAGGCAAGCCAAGCGCTTTCAACAAGTGAGGCCTCACAGGCAACCCAAATGCCCTCAACCAGTGAGGCTTCAGCAGCTGGCAGTCAAAACTAACTTAGCTTAATGAACTGTACAGTAATTTTAAGTGTTAATTTTAGTGTTGTGTTAGTATAGGTTACGTAAATTGTTTAAGAATTTTTAACTTCAAGATGTGTGGCATCAATCAAGAAGACGAACACCAACAAGGTAAGTTGAGGTTTCTAGTTGAATATTTAATAATTGTATGTGGCAAGGCAATTCAAATTATGTTGTTTGTAGTATAAAAATAGTTGGAAATGGTCACTTTTGGACTCGTAGGTGAAAAAGTACCATTATCCGAAAAATGTGATAATCCGGCTGGGGGTCCTTCCCATATAGTCCGGATGATCGAGTGGAGACAGTATTGGAGAGGACAAGACTAACAGGAAATGGAGTAGACACCAGCAGCATTAGAAGCAGGAGGAGCAGTGTGAACTAGATTGCTACGATGTGTTAGTTTGTCGAAAGGAGAGTTTAATGTCAAGAGGACGAAAGGTATTGGTAAAAGTTTTGAGTTCAGATATGAAGGGAAGGCATAGTACAGTGCTACTAGTGTTGGAAGCAGGTTTAGGATGAAAAATTTTGTTTCGCCTGAGAGTAGGCACAGCTGATGAAATGCAAAGGGTAACCAAGGCGAGAGAATGATTTGTAGATAAAGGCAATTTCAGAATCAAGAAACTGAAGATCGCTGAGGCGTAGAGTGCGGAGGAAGAGAGACGAGGACACTTAACAGAAGGAGGATGGTAGGAAAAAAAGTGAATGTACATGCCACTATGCATGGGTTTGCAGTAGACAGAAAGAGAACCCGGACACAGAGCTGTGAACGTGAACATCAAGAAAAGGAAGGAGAGAATTAGATTCCCACTCCACTTTGAAATGGATAGGAGCCAGATTGTTAAGAGAGGAGAGGGAAGGCTGGAAAAGACTAAGGGCATGAGGCCTTAAAGCAAAAATGTCATCAACATAGCGAAGCCAGAGAGAGGGACGAGTATCAATAGAAGAAAGAAGAACAGTTTCGAAGTATTCCATGTAGAAATTAGCAAGAACAGGGGAAAGAGGGGAACCCATAGCGACACCGAAAGTTTAAGTAATATTTACCGTTGAAAGAGAAAGAGTTAACACTTTCGGGATTTAGATTAGAGATAACTCGTCGCCGGTTTTTCTTACGATTCCGCATAACAGCCTACTTTTCTCGTCCATCGAAAAAATATTTCTATAAATTCCATTTTTTAACTGAAATGGATGGGGATACTTTTGTTTTGTAGAGAATTTATTTGCGAATTTTTTGGTACCAGAATGAATATTATATCACATAAACTTCTATGATTAAAAAAAAAAATACACAAAGTATGTTTGGGGGTGTGGCGAGCGTGTGGCAGTGGGTTCCCTTTAGCCGTTGATATATCCAACACGTGGGAAATATTTGTATGTGTTATGTATATGTCTGTGTAGGGAATTTTACTGTGATCACTGTCATACAAATTATAAAATGTTTCAACAAGTATAAACATGACAAACATCAAACGAACGAAAACAATGCGTTCGTTTCTGCCACGAACGCATACTGAGCGACGTGGTTCTATATTTGGCGCTTCTCTTACACATGCTTTGTACAAATGTTATACAGTTCATCTTATAGAAAATTTTATTGCGAACACATTGGTATAAAAAAGAAATACGTACATAGAAAAGTAGGGTCAGGAAACGTATAAACTTTCCAAGCATGATTTCCCCCGTGTTTTCGCCAGTGCGCTCGCGGCTAACTACTCTCCACTTCACACACTCTTGCGGGTGGGCAATTACCTATATTAAACATTCATATGCATATGTCCGTATAGAGAAGTTTATTGTGATTCCAATGATACCAAAATTAGCGATGTAGGACAACTGTAGGCTTCGCAACCATTAAGAGAGTGGAAACATTTTGTTGCTGTTTGGCGCTCTCGGCGAGTGATCTGCATAGTTTTTTATTTGGTGTTGATACTCCTTATGCTTGGGCGGCATTTTATAGGTATGCTCTTATAGACAATTCCATTGCGAACACAGTGATACCAAATTTAAATACGTGCGCCTTCAATTATTGTCAGGACAGTCAAAAGAGTGTACACTTTTTCGGTCTTACCGCGTAGGCGCGCGAAGTGCCGAAAGCATCTGGGGTATTGTTTTTTTTTTGAGCGCCGAAAGCGCGAAAGTGTTAAGAGTCAACACAGAGTCTAATGAGTTCGAGGAAAACGTCAGTGGGAAGCAGGAGAGGAAGAAGGCCCTCCGATGCATTCTGTCTAAGAGAACGTCTTCGAGCGGAACATTAGTGAACAGAGTTGACATCAAGACTAAGGTAAACGAACTGCAGAGGGCCTATTGGCCCATGCGAGGCAGCTCCTATTGACGAGTCTATTGATCTAAGAAATTTTTGGGGGCGAAATAGATTGGAAAGTCTTGGGCAGAGGGGGTGGGCCGGTCTTGGAGCAAGACATGAACCCAGCAATGAGTAATGTAAAAAGGGGATTTCAATGTGAATTCAAAATAACTTATTTAAAAATATTCTAAGTGACAGGGACGTAGTACTGGTATATCTCACAAATTGAATAGATTGAATAATAATGACCCAAAATGGATACAGGATCTGAAGAACCTTATAGGTAGAAAGAACTTTGTACAAAAGGATTAGGAATGGGGAAGTCTGTTTAGAATAAGAATTCATCCAACTGGTTAGAAATGTTAAAAAAAGAGAGATAAGGAGGGCAAAAAAGAAACTATGAACCTCGCATAGCAGGGCAAGCAGATAAATCCTAAGGGTTTTTACAGTTATATAGATCAAAGATTAGAAAAAAGGATAAGTCCATTAAAAACAGACAGGTCAGATAACTGATAATGACGAAGAGGTGTAATATTTAATAAATATTTTATCTATTTACTAAAGAATAACTGAACATTATGCCTTGTTCAGAACTGAGCACTATGCCAAACAAATCCCCAGGGCCAGACAGTGTTTGCCAGGGTGCTTAAGGAAAGCAAAGAGGAGCTTTGCGAGCCAGTCTACCATATTTAATAAATCATTAAAATCAGGCAGTGCCAGAGTCGTGGAAGGTTGCTAATGTGGTACCAATTTTCAAGAAAGGAGATAGATCACTTGTGTCAAACTATTGGCCAATTAGCTCGTCTCTTGCGGGAAAGTTACTTGAATGAATAATTGCAAATACCATTTGTCGATCTCGAAAAACATAAAATAATAAACGATTCACAAAATGGTTTTACAAATGGCCGTTCATATTTACCAAATTTGCTATCACTATCCCAGCATAGTTGAGGCAGTTGATAGTGGTAAGGTTTATGACATTGTGTACCTTGACTAGCAAAGCTTTTGACACAGTGCCACATGAAAGACTGATTAAAAAGATAAGAGGCTCACGGTATTGGGGGTACTAAGTTGGATTAGGGCATGGCTATACCAAAGGAAACAATTAGTATAAATGGGGTTAAGTAAGAGTGGGAAAATGTAAGTGGAGTGCCTCAAGGCTGTCTTGGGACCTCTGTTATTCATAATATATATAAATGATTTAGATTCAGAACTAAACATAGAAAGGACCTACATCCTATTTGGAAGCAAATCAGCAAATGCAATTCAGCTTCAGATAGACAATGTTAATATCAGCAATAAAAATGATGTTAAGTTCCTTGGCCTATACCTAGACAAGAGACAACTTCACAACCCACAACACTACAAAAAAAAAAAAAAAAATCACAAAAACAGTTGGTATACTCTAAAAATTGGGTATTATGTTTCAAACTATTCTACTCTCCTATCAATATACTATGCACTAATCTATCCCTTTCTTACATATGGTATCTGTGCATGGGGATCAACCACTGCAAATTACCTCAAGCCCATCATCACCCAGCAAAAATCTGCTATCAAAACACTAAACTGCTTTCAGACAACATTCAGCCCTGTTATTTATTTATATACATACTACAAGACGGTACATTCAGATTGAGGATACATAGCATAGTAATTACATTCTTGTAAAGCCACAGTAGTAAGCGCAGTGTTTTGGGCAGGTACTTAATCTAAGAAAATTTTAAGTAGGTAAATACTAGTAAAATATATAAAAATGATGCAGGTACATTGCAAGAAAAAAAAGATGAGAAATTTGTAGGTATATTAAAGCACATAGGTTGCTCAGAATGATTGTAATGACAGCTTGAATGGCATTTTAACAAAAATTAATAGGCACAATACAGCATATAGCTAGCACATAAAAGAGCAATGATCACAATGGTAAAGATATTTGGATTAAGTGCATAAAGATTGGGAAATTGGGTAACACTAGATACAGAGCAAATTTAAAGCAGTGTAGGAAACTATGAAATTGAAATTAGGTACTTTTTGGTTTTGCTTTTGAATGAGGTAAAAGTTTGACAGCTTTTCAATTCATTAGGGAGCGAGTTCCATGGACTAGGGACCAGATTCACGAAAGCACTTACACAAGCACTTGCAAACGTGTACATCTTTCTTCAATCTTTGACGGCTTTGATTACATTTATTAAATTAAACAGTTCACAAGCATGAAAACTTCCCATTCAACTGTTATTGTTATAAACAGCCTCCTGGTGCTTCAGAGCTCATTAACTGTTTAATAATTGGAAACAAAGCCGCCAAAGATTGAGAAAAGATGTACAGGTTCGTAAGTGTTTGTGTAAGTGCTTTTGTGAATCTGGCCCAAGGTCCCTTTATTTGCATAGTGTTTACACAGATTAAGTTTGACCCTGGGGATATCAGAGATACAGTATTTATTTCTTGTGTGGTGATAATGGGTCCTATTACATCTGTCCAGGGAGAGTTTCAGAGCATGGTTTGCATTTAAGAACAGGGTTTTGTAAATGTAGTTGCCACAAGAGAATGTGTTGAGTTCATGTTTAGCATGTTAAGGGATTTAAACAAGAGGGCTGAGTGTTGTCTGAAAGCAGAGCTTGTTATTCAAATAGCAGATTTTTGCTGGGTGGTGATGGACTTTAGGTGGTGTACAGTGGTTGAACCCCATGCACAGATACCATAATTAAGATAGGAATAGATTAGTGCATAATAGAAAGGAGAGCAGAGTTAGGAACAATCTGATTTTGCAGAGTATACCAACTGTTTAAGAGACTCTTAGTTATGTGTTGAATGTGGGTGCTGAAGTTGAGTTTTGTCTAGGAATAGGCAAAGAAACTTTCCAGCAATTTTATTACTGATGTTAATGTTGTCTATCTGTATTTAAATCCTTAAACATGCTAAACAATCTCACTCTACGAATTTTCTTGTGTCAATTACATTTACAAAACCTTGTTCTTAAATGCAAATCCTGATCTGAAACTCTTCCTGGACAGATGTAATAGTACCCATAATCACTACACTAGAAATAAATATCTGATATCCCCAGAGTCAAACTTAATCTGTGTAAACACAATGCCAATAAAGGGACAGTCCATGGAACTCCCTAACAAATTGAAAAGCTGTCAATCTTTTGCCTTATTCAAAAATAAAATAAAAAAGTACCTAATTTTATCTCCAGTTTCCTACCTAGTGCTTTAAACCTCACATTGTATCTTGTGCTGCCCAATCTTCCAATATATGTACCTAAACCATACAACTTTGCCATTGTAAGCATTGCTATCATCTTATATCTTTGTTGTTATATTGAATACATATTTTACTACATTATATCTTGAAATAATCCTCAAATTATGCTACAATGTACCTGCTGATAACCCTCAAATATTACTTTAATGTACCTACTAATCTTCGTCAAATTTTCTTACCTGTGCCAAGATGTACCTGTTAACATTTCTTCAATTCTGCTAGAAATTGCCTACTTAAAATTATCTGTTAGATTAAGGACCAAAACAATATGCGTGCTAGAAGCTTTACAAGAATGTAAAAACATCAATGATATGTACTCTCAAACCCAATGTACCTTCTTATACTGTATATAAATATATATATATAAAATAAAAAATAATAAATACCTAATGCTGTAAGTGCATTTATATCATCAAAATGTTTCCCAAAGTGATCTGAAATTGGCTGAACATTGACAGGCAAGTGTTATTTTGGAGTTTGTGTCTTGCAAGGTTTGCTGTGTAATACCTGCAGTAGTGATGATCAATATGCTGGTTATTGTAGAGTTGTAATAGCAGATTAAGTTCAGGATCAATATCAGCTTGCATGTAGATGCAATGGAGTAAGATACAATAAGATAAGCAAGTATAGAACAGTAAAATACTGAATGCTGTAAATATAAAATAACTATAGCAAAAAAAAAAAAGAAAAAAAGCAAATACAGTACACAATAGAAAAAAGTAAGAATAAAGATCACTAATTAGACAAGAAGGAAATATTAGATGAACTTTTAGCTAGTTTTTGATCTACACTTTGTAATCTTTCATATGGAATAGGGTAGCAGCACATTGCTGTGTATATCTTGAGGTTATCTTGAGATGATTTCGGGGCTTTTTAGTGTCCCCGCGGCCCGGTCCTCGACCAGGCCTCCACCCCCAGGAAGCAGCCCGTGACAGCTGACTAACACCCAGGTACCTATTTTACTGCTAGGTAACAGGGGCACAAGGTGAAAAACTGCCCATTGTTTCTCGCCAGCGCCTGAGATCGAACCCAGGACCACAGGATCACAAGTCCAGCGTGCTTTCTGCTCAGCCGACCGGCTCCCTAAGCTTGTAAGCTCCCTAAGCTTACCTAAGCTTGTCAATAAATAAAAATGTGTATACCTAAGCTTGTCAATAAATAAAAAAAAAGACAAGGATACAAAGGTCAAGTAAAAAATAAAGAATCAATAAAGATTGTTAAGAATAATATTCAATAAGATTATGGAATTAACGAAGACAACAAAATTACAAGGTTAATCTAAACTAATACTGACTTAAATACTCTTAAAGTATTACAGTGTACAGTAATCTTATATGATAATTAACTATAATTAGCTTAGTTATGATCCTATACATAATATGAACTTAAGAAAAATAACTTAATTCCAATGAGTAATAAATCAAATTTCCACTAAATTTAAAGATAAGAGTAAAATAATACATAAAAGTACAAGATTTTACCAAGATCAGTAGAGTGCTTACACAAGTACATGGAGACTTTACTCAAGATCAGTAGAGTGCTTACACAAGTACATGGAGACTTTACTCAAGATCAGTAGAGTGCTTACACAAGTACATGGAGACTTTACTCAAGATCAGTAGAGTGCTTACACAAGTACATGGAGACTTTACTCAAGATCAGTAGAGTGCTTACACAAGTACATGGAGACTTTACTCAAGATCAGTAGAGTGCTTACACAAGTACATGGAGACTTTACTCAAGATCAGTAGAGTGCTTACACAAGTACATGGAGACTTTACTCAAGATCAGTAGAGTGCTTACACAAGTACATGGAGACTTTACTGAAGATCAGTAGAGTGCTTACACAAGTACATGGAGACTTTACTCAAGATCAGTAGAGTGCTTACACAAGTACATGGAGACTTTACTCAAGATCAGTAGAGTGCTTACACAAGTACATGGAGACTTTACTCAAGATCAGTAGAGTGCTTACACAAGTACATGGAGACTTTACTCAAGATCAGTAGAGTGCTTACACAAGTACATGGAGACTTTACTCAAGATCAGTAGAGTGCTTACACAAGTACATGGAGACTTTACTGAAGATCAGTAGAGTGCTTACACAAGTACATGGAGACTTTACTCAAGATCAGTAGAGTGCTTACACAAGTACATGGAGACTTTACTCAAGATCAGTAGAGTGCTTACACAAGTACATGGAGACTTTACTGAAGATCAGTAGAGTGCTTACACAAGTACATGGAGACTTTACTGAAGATCAGTAGAGTGCTTACACAAGTACATGGAGACTTTACTGAAGATCAGTAGAGTGCTTACACAAGTACATGGAGACTTTACTGAAGATCAGTAGAGTGCTTACACAAGTACATGGAGACTTTACTCAAGATCAGTAGAGTGCTTACACAAGTACATGGAGACTTTACTCAAGATCAGTAGAGTGCTTACACAAGTACATGGAGACTTTACTCAAGATCAGTAGAGTGCTTACACAAGTACATGGAGACTTTACTCAAGATCAGTAGAGTGCTTACACAAGTACATGGAGACTTTACTCAAGATCAGTAGAGTGCTTACACAAGTACATGGAGACTTTACTCAAGATCAGTAGAGTGCTTACACAAGTACATGGAGACTTTACTCAAGATCAGTAGAGTGCTTACACAAGTACATGGAGACTTTACTCAAGATCAGTAGAGTGCTTACACAAGTACATGGAGACTTTACTCAAGATCAGTAGAGTGCTTACACAAGTACATGGAGACTTTACTCAAGATCAGTAGAGTGCTTACACAAGTACATGGAGACTTTACTCAAGATCAGTAGAGTGCTTACACAAGTACATGGAGACTTTACTCAAGATCAGTAGAGTGCTTACACAAGTACATGGAGACTTTACTCAAGATCAGTAGAGTGCTTACACAAGTACATGGAGACTTTACTCAAGATCAGTAGAGTGCTTACACAAGTACATGGAGACTTTACTGAAGATCAGTAGAGTGCTTACACAAGTACATGGAGACTTTACTCAAGATCAGTAGAGTGCTTACACAAGTACATGGAGACTTTACTCAAGATCAGTAGAGTGCTTACACAAGTACATGGAGACTTTACTCAAGATCAGTAGAGTGCTTACACAAGTACATGGAGACTTTACTCAAGATCAGTAGAGTGCTTACACAAGTACATGGAGACTTTACTCAAGATCAGTAGAGTGCTTACACAAGTACATGGAGACTTTACTCAAGATCAGTAGAGTGCTTACACAAGTACATGGAGACTTTACTCAAGATCAGTAGAGTGCTTACACAAGTACATGGAGACTTTACTGAAGTTAGCAACTTTTATGGACGAGAGAACATAAAGGTAACTGCAGAAGGCCTATTGACCCATACAAGGCAGAACATTATTTAACCAATAGAGCACAAATTTTAACACCATCAACACACACACACACAAGCCAGATCTGACCAACAAAAGCTCCTTAATGTTGTTATAATCATATGTAATTTCCCTAAAGAAACTGACGGAGAGGACTCTGCTTTCATCGTGATCCAAGAATTATGTGCCAAGATGAATTGTGAAATTCAAGCAAGACATGCTGCTATGGCGTTATGTCCACTCACAAGATTAGTGGCGCTGCCCAATAAACTCGCCCCTCGGGGCAAAATTTAAAAAAAATTCAAAGCGGCATATTGTATACCTTGAGGTTATCTTGAGATGATTTCGGGGCTTTAGTGTCCCCGCGGCCCGGTCCTCGACCAGACCTCCACCCCCAGGAAGCAGCCCGTGACAGCTGACTAACACCCAGGTACCTATTTTACTGCTAGGTAACAGGGGCATAGGGTGAAAGAAACTCTGCCCATTGTTTCTCGCCGGCGCCTGGGATCGAACCCAGGACCACAGGATCACAAGTCCAGCGTGCTGTCCACTCGGCCGACCGGGTTAATAGCAACATACAAACTCACGAAACCCGTTCTCACTTGCTTACATTATAGCTATGTACTTTAAACCCAGCCAATTGGGGGTGGCCGGTAGAGCGAAGGTCTGGCATCATGCAGGCCCGCGTTCGATCCCCGACCGTCCCAACACGTGGTTGGGGCACCATTCCTTCCCATCATCGCAAATCCTTATCCTGATCCCTTCCCAGTGCTATATAGTCGCAATGGCTTGGCGCTTTACCCCTAATCATTAAAAAAATAAACCCATCTGCATTTCTAAACACTTCAAAACACCAGTGACCACGTGGAGCCGAGCCCAAATGTTTCCACTCACGGGACTCAAGCAAAAGTGCGTGCATTACAGTGATTGAAAACACAGGCAATGGGTTAATGTACCAACCAGGAATCATTTCTCACTCACCCGATCACAGTTCCTGACATAAACAAGAGGTGAATAACCTCATACAGTGTGTGAGGTGGAGGGCACCTCAGGAGCACACACGACACACGTCCTGCGTGTACGGCGTCCTGGACCTTACTGAGGCTCCCTCATGGGACGCTCCCCTCACCAGAACGCGCGGGATAACTTTTACACAAAGAATCATACTTATTTACTAATACATACTCTCAAATACAAATAAAATATATATATTAAAACAAATAATAAAACGGGTATTGAAACTAGGAGAAAAATTTATATTAACAACCACGAAAGATAAACTTTATATACCAAATTCAAATTCAAATTCAAATTTGTATTCAGGTAAAATCTGTTAAAAACCAGGCCTCATTCAGGGCATATTTATTTATTTATTTATTTATATACAAGAAGGTACATTGAGTTTATGAGAGTACATAGCATTAATATTTTTACATTCTTGTAAAGCCACTAGCACGCATATAGCGTTTCGGGCACGACCTTAATATAACAGATATTTTTAAGTAGGTAATTTCTAGCAAAAGTGAAAAAAATGTTAACAGGTACATTGTAAAAAAAAAATGACATTTTAGTAAGTACATTAAAGTAAAATTTGAGGGTTATCACCATATAATTGTGTTTGCAATGTTGAGCACCCACTATTCATGCTCCAGTAAGCTACATGGTTGTTAGTGTAAGCTGCTGCTCCAGCAGAACCTCTTTCTTGATCACCTGATCCATCTGCTAAGATGAGTGGTCGGTTTTGAGAGGGTTTCCATTTGTTGTTCTATGACTGCTTTGAGCCTCTGCGAGTCACATGCTGATTTTTTAACTGGTAATCCTTCAATGATTATCTTTAGACTCGAGTCTTCCCATGGAGGAGGCTGCCGAAAGTGGTGATATGGTCTATCTTCCCCTTTGTTTCTAATGGTCCGTTTCAAGTCCAGGAATGTAACTTTTGCCAGTGATACCTTGAGGTTACCTTGAGGTGCTTCCGGGGCTTAGCGTCCCCGCGGCCCGGTCGTCGACCAGGCCTCCTGGTTGCTAGACTGATCATCCAGGCTGTTGGACGCGGGTGCTCGCAGCCTGATGTATGAGTCACAGCCTGGTTGATCAGGTATCCTTTGGAGGTGCTTATCCAGTTCTCTCTTGAACACTGTGAGGGGTCGGCCAGTTATGTCCCTTATGTGTAGTGGAAGCGTGTTGAACAGTCTCGGGCCTCTGATGTTGATAGTTCTCTCTTGAACACTGTGAGGGGTCGGCCAGTTATGTCCCTTATGTGTAGTGGAAGCGTGTTGAACAGTCTCGGGCCTCTGATGTTGATAGTTCTCTCTTGAACACTGTGAGGGGTCGGCCAGTTATGTCCCTTATGTGTAGTGGAAGCGTGTTGAACAGTCTCGGGCCTCTGATGTTGATAGTTCTCTCTTGAACACTGTGAGGGGTCGGCCAGTTATGCCCCTTATGTGTAGTGGAAGCGTGTTGAACAGTCTCGGGCCTCTGATGTTGATAGTTCTCTCTTGAACACTGTGAGGGGTCGGCCAGTTATGTCCCTTATGTGTAGTGGAAGCGTGTTGAACAGTCTCGGGCCTCTGATGTTGATAGTTCTCTCTCAGACTACCTGTTGCACCTCTGCTTTTCAACGGGGGTATTCTGCACATCCTGCCATGACTTCTGGTCTCATGTGATGTTATTTCTGTGTGCAGGTTTGGGACCAGCCCCTCTACTATTTTCCACGTGTAAATTATTATGTATCTCTCCCGCCTGCGCTCAAGGGAGTACAGATTTAGGCTCTTTAGTCGGTCCCAATAGTTTAGATGTTTTACTGAGTGGAATTGTAAAATAACGATAATAACTCTTGTATAAAATTTGTGTGGATCCCATCCCATGTTGGAGTTGGAAAACATGACTTTGTAGATCGATTGACCAATGAGGCTTGCAGGAAAGAAAACATTGATTATGACTTTGGACTATTTAATGCAGTTATTAGAAACATACAAATTAAAGAAATTAATTCAGATTTAGAAGAACTAAGAAATGCCCAGAGACCTGAAAGCTGCAGTATTAAAAGTTATGACAAGTTTTGTAATAATAGGTATTTGTATGGTCAGCACAGTAACCGGACCAGGCAATGTGATGTAGTCATTGCGCGAATTCGCCTTGGCTATAGACACATCTGGCAGGTTAGTGAGGCTGAGCCACTACCAGAATACTCAGATTGTAAACTCTGTGATAAACCTTTAATGCATTCACTAGAACACTATATTGATGAATGTGAAACCGTAAAGGACTTTAGACCTCCTGGCCTCTTGTACCACCAACTGTGTAACTATTTTATTGACTCAGGTGTTCTGGACGACATCCTAACAATTTATTCAAAATTTGCTTGTCCATTTTAAAGAATGAAGAACAATTTTTATTTATATTACTTCTAAGCTGTATCACTTATGAACCCATCCCTGCCCTTGTGTGGCAGTGCACAGTAGAAAGTTGTTTTCACATATCCATACATTAAAACATTGATTGTAACCATGATATATATGTGCTTCAGCCTACAGTTTAGACCTATTGTCTTGTGTATGACCCTCTGTCCTGCGTGACAGTGAATACCAGCATTATCCTCACTTTAATAAGACTATCAAAATCCTCAGATTAGGCAAAATTGTAATTAATTTTGTCAATAAAGATGTTAATAATAATAATAACTTTCTCTAGAATCTTGACCAGATTATCCGTCCATGTGCTTGTTCTATATTGATGGTTTCTGTGAAGCCATCTGTTGATTGACATTCTGGCGGTGGTTCCAATAAGCTTTGCTGATTGATGAAGATGAAGCCACCCAAGAGGTGGCACGGGCATGAATAGCCCATAAGTGGTATTTTTTTTTTTTTGAGCGAATGATTTTTGGTCGTGAAAGGATATATAGTGAGTGCTATGCTTGTATTTACATCATCAGTCCTTACTATGTAGCCGCTATCGCGGTGGAGGATACTGTTGTTGTTGTTATAGATTCAGCTACTCGAAACAAGTTCCAAGTAGCACGGGCTGTGGTGAGCCCGTAACTTACCTGGCACAGTTAGTCGGTCAGGTGAAGTCACAGTGAGAGGTTGTGTTAACCGGAGCTCCTGAGTGTTGTTATATTATCATAGCAATATGGAAGTTGTAGTGAAGGACCTGGTGACTCTAGTGGGAGCCCTGAGGACAGAGTTGGACTCTCTGCGGGAGGAGGTGCGTCAGCTTAAAAAACAACGAGAAGTAACGAAGGAGGAGACCAGCAGTAAAGGGACCTCGTCTTGGAGAGTTGCGAAAGACAGGGGCCTTAAGAAGACTTTGATAAAGCCGCCTTCAAACGCCATAGCAACTTCAAATTCATTTGACGTTTTGGAGGACGAGTGCTGTGGAGAGACTGTGGATCGCGCAAAAGGGAAAGCAACGAAGAGAAAGGAAGCGCAGGCCCCTCAGAAAGTAAAGGAAGTACCTAAGCAAACATTAGTTGTGGGAGATTCCCAGATAAGGTATTTGGATAGAACGTTTTGTGCTAGAGATAGGGGGAACAGGTTAAGGGTTTGCTATCCCGGAGCTGGCATTGGTGATATTATAAACAACATGAATGATATTATGGCTGGTAATGGGAACAATCCCATTATTTGCATTAGCGTGGGAGGAAATGATGTTGGTCGAGTCAGGAGTGAGGAACTGATTCAGAGGTATAAAACAGCCATAGAGTTAGTTAGGAGCAAGGGAGGAATCCCGATCATATGTGGCATTCTTCCAAGAAAGGGAGTGGGAAATGAATGGATATCGAGGGCACTTGGTGTCAATTGCCGGCTGGAAAGATATTGCAAATCAAATGCAATATCTTTCATAGACAACTGGGAACACTTCTATGGAAGAAATGAAATGTATGCTCGTGATGGGGTGCATCTATCGAGAGCTGGGGTTGTTGCTGTTGCGAACTCGCTAGAAGAAGTGGTTAGAGGTGTTTGTTTGGGTTTAAACTGTTAGTAGATAGAGGTATGGGAATTGATTTGGAGGAAGGAGGTAATAAAAGTATGTGTTTGTGGGAGAAAGGAATTGGCAAAACGATCAGGGAAAGAGAAGGTCCGCAAAATAACAATTCACTTAGGGTATATTACACTAACAGTAGAAGTCTAAGAAATAAAATTAACGAATTAAATGCTCTTGTCTGCACAGAAAAAATAGATATTATTGCACTTACCGAAACGTGGATGAATGTAGAAAATAGAGAACTATTAGCTGAATATCAAATATATGGATTTAAACTATTTCACACAGATAGATATATTAGACGAGGAGGTGGAGTAGCCATATATGTTAGGGACAATTTGAAATGTAGTCTCAAAGAGGGAATCAAAACAGAGCCACACACAGAAACTATTTGGATTGAATTAAACGAAAAAGCTAATAATATTATAATAGGAGTAATATATAGGCCACCAAATTTAGACAGAATGGAAGCAAAGCATCTATGGGATGAAATATCTTGAGCATCTAGATCTAACAGTATT
The DNA here is from genome assembly GCF_040958095.1 of Procambarus clarkii. Taxonomy (NCBI): domain Eukaryota; kingdom Metazoa; phylum Arthropoda; class Malacostraca; order Decapoda; family Cambaridae; genus Procambarus; species Procambarus clarkii. Next base: position 41,803,666 of record NC_091155.1, read on the forward strand.
TATGTCATGGGTGACTTTAATTTTAGCGGAATAAACTGGTTGAACAAAACAGGGAATAGTGAAGCAGAAGATTTTCTAGAATTAATTGACGATTGCTTTCTTACGCAACACATTAAGGAACCAACACGGGAAAATAATATTTTAGATTTAGTGTTAACTAACAGGGAAACGCAAATTAATGACATCGAAATAGGGAGTGAGCTAGGGAGCAGTGATCACAAAGAAATCAGATTTAGCATAGAATGGAATAGACCAGTAGGAGAAAATTCTGTTAAAGTGCCAGATTTTCGAAAAGCTGATTTTAATAGCCTAAGAAATTTTTTGGGTCAAATTGATTGGAAAGGCTTGGGTATGGGGTGTGGGCCGGTCTTGGAGCGAGACATGAACCCAGCGATAGGTGACTTAAATGGGGATTTCGATGTGGATTCAATATATAACTTATTTAAGAATATTCTAAACAAAGCACAGGAACGTAGTATACCATACAAATTGAATAGATCGTATACTAATGACCCAAAGTGGATAACAAAGAATTTGAAGAACCTTATAGGTAAAAAGAGAGCTTGGTACAAAAGGATTAAAAATGGGGAGGTCACTTTAGAACAGGAATTCGTACAACTGGTTAGAAATGTTAAAAAAGAGATAAGGAAAGCAAAAAGAAACTATGAAGTTCGCATAGCAGGGCAAGCAAAGACAAATCCTAAAGGGTTTTTTCAGTTATACCGTACTAAGACTAGGGAAAGGATAGGTCCATTAAAAACTGAGACAGGTCAAATAACAGATAGTGATGAAGAGATGAGTAGTATTTTTAATAAATATTTTGTATCTGTATTTACTAAAGAGGAACTTAACAATATGCCTTCAGCCGAACAAGTCTATGTGGGTGGGGACGAGGACAGGTTGACGAGTTTAGCAGTTACCAGGGAGGATGTTCTTAAACAAATAGTAAAACTCAAACCAAACAAATCCCCAGGGCCGGATGAAGTGTTTGCCAGGGTGCTTAAAGAATGCAAAGAGGAGCTTTGTGACCCACTGTCAACCATATTTAATAAATCAATAGAGTCAGGCAGAGTGCCAGAGTTTTGGAAAGTTGCTAATGTGATACCAGTTTTTAAGAAAGGAGATAGATCACTTGCGTCTAACTATCGACCAATTAGCCTAACGTCTATTGTGGGAAAGTTACTCGAATCTATAATAGCAAATAAAATTCGTCTTCATCTTGAAAAACATAAATTAATAATTGAGTTGCAACATGGTTTTATAAATGGCCGTTCATGTTTAACAAATTTGTTATCTTTTTATTCTAGCATTGTTGAGGCAGTTGATAGTGGTAAGGATTGCGATGTTGTATACCTTGACTTTAGCAAAGCTTTGGATACAGTGCCACATGAAAGACTGATTAAAAAAATAGAGTCTCATGGTATTGGGGGTGCTATATTAAGCTGGATTAGGGCATGGCTATACCAAAGGAAACAGAGAGTTAGTATAAATGGAATCAAGTCAGAGTGGGAAAATGTTGTAAGTGGAGTGCCTCAAGGCTCTGTCCTGGGACCTCTATTGTTTATAATATATATAAATGATTTAGATTCAGGTGTGAGTAGCAACATTTGCAAATTTGCCGATGATACGAAAATCGGTAGGGAAATTAATTCGGAGGAGGACTCACTATCACTTCAAGTTGATCTAGATAGGGTTTTGAAATGGTCAAAGGATTGGCAGATGCAGTTTAATGCTGATAAATGTAAAGTTCTGAGGTTAGGTAATGATGATAGAGTTACAAGATACGAGCTAGATGGTGTTGTGATTGCGAAGTCGGATTGCGAAAGGGATCTGGGAGTTATGATTAGTAAGAATTTAAAACAAAAGGATCAATGCATAAATGTTCGTAATAAGGCAAATCGGACACTTGGATTTATTAATCGCAGCGTTAGTAACAAGACACCTGGTGTGGTTCTCAAGCTATATCTTGCTCTAGTTAGGCCCCATTTAGATTATGCAGTTCAGTTTTGGTCGCCATATTATAGAATGGATATAAATTCACTTGAACGTGTCCAGCGTAGGATGACTAAGTTAATTCCCCAAATTAGAAATCTTTCATATGAAGAAAGATTAACAAAGCTTAAGTTGCATTCACTGGAAAGGCGAAGAGTTAGGGGTGACATGATAGAGGTTTACAAGTGGATGAATGGACATAACCGGGGGGATATTAATAGGGTATTAAAAGTATCAACACAGGACAGAACACGAAACAATGGATATAAATTGGATAAGTTTAGATTTAGGAAAGACTTGGGTAAATACTGGTTCAGTAACAGGGTTGTTGATTTGTGGAACCAATTGCCGCGTAACATTGTGGAGGTGGGGTCCCTCGATTGTTTCAAGCACGGGTTGGACAAGTATATGAGTGGGATTGGGTGGTTATAGAATAGGAGCTGCCTCGTATGGGCCAATAGGCCTTCTGCAGTTACCTTTGTTCTTATGTTCTTATGTTCTTAATTAGCACGGGCTGTGGTGAGCCCGTAACTTATCTGGCACAGGAGTGGGGCAATTAGCACGGGCTGTGGTGAGCCCGTAACTTACCTGGCACAGGAGTGGGGCAATTAGCACGGGCTGTGGTGAGCCCGTAACTTATCTGGCACAGGAGTGGGGCAATTAGCACGGGCTGTGGTGAGCCCGTAACTTACCTGGCACAGGAGTGGGGCAATTAGCAGGGGCTGTGGTGAGCCCGTAACTTACCTGGCACAGGAGTGGGGCAATTAGCACGGGCTGTGGTGAGCCCGTAACTTACCTGGCACAGGAGCGCTGATGTGTGTTGGAGGATACTGTTTGACAGTATTTATGAAGGTGTCCAACTGCTGGACACTTTCCATCACCAGTTGTGGACTGAGAGGATTTTATCATTGATATGTATTCATGTTAATGTGATATTTGTGTTTCTGAAATTGTAGCGTCAGGTGTAGCCCCCCCCCCAGTGCTTGTGAGTCACGTAAAAACTTGTACTGGCTGTAGAAGTACCTGACCAACCACTTGGGCTGGATCAAGTTCAAGTTCAAGTATGTTTATTGAGATAAGCAATAAATACATCTCAAAGGGATAGAGTAGCTTAGGCTATTTCTACCTCCCTCTACTTCAAGTCCCTCAAGGGGCGCACAAATGCAGTGAGTACAAATAGACAAATAACATTACAAGAATCCCATTTAACATTGCAGGTTAATATAGTAAGTACAGCATATAATTGTTACACTCTCGGGGCAAAATTCTTGTAGCTCCTAAGTATACTGTCTATTATACCATTATCACACATCCAAACAATTTGATGTGGTACACTATTTATTTCCTTATTTCTATAGTTATCAATAAGGTGACACTCTAATACATAATGTTCTAAGGTGTGGGCGTGCGGCATACTGCATAATTTACACTCCTTATCTTTTTCACTGACATCAACACCGTATTGCCAGATATATTTATATCCTAATCTTAATCTCATGTAAATTGAATCCTTCCAAGTAGACTTTCCTTTACCATAAGTGAAGGACGAATTTGTATTTATTATTGAATAATTCTTAAGTGTGTTACTACTGTCCACCATTGCCATTCTCTTTATCATTTCTTCACCCTCCTGAATCACCTTGAGTCTTGTTTTTATTTGTTTCAAGGTTAACTGACATACAACATCATAAGAACATAAGAACATAAGAACATAAGAACAAAGGTAACTGCAGAAGGCCTATTGGCCCATACGAGGCAGCTCCTATTCTATAACCACCCAATCCCACTCATATACTTGTCCAACCCGTGCTTGAAACAATCGAGGGACCCCACCTCCACAATGTTACGCGGCAATTGGTTCCACAAATCAACAACCCTGTTACTGAACCAGTATTTACCCAAGTCTTTCCTAAATCTACACTTATCCAATTTATATCCATTGTTTCGTGTTCTGTCCTGTGTTGATACTTTTAATACCCTATCAACAAGAGTTTTTTCAGTGGCTCTCTTCGCTATGTCATCAACTACCTCATTCAACAGTATTCCCACATGTGAAGGGATCCACATGAATCTTACTTTATACCCAGTTTTTTCTAGTCTCTTAACATTCTCTCTACACTCTATCACAACATTCTGGTATACTGGGCGTCTGCTATTTAAAGACTCTAACGCTCCTCTGCTGTCAATAAAGAAGCAAGCATTTTTACCACATTTGACTACTTCCTGTAATCCTGCTAATACTCCTTGGAGTTCAGCCTGCGTTGAAGAGACATTGTCAGTTAAGCGGCGTCCAATAACAGTATCTTCAGTGCCGATGTCAGTGTACTCCCTGATCAAGACTCCACATCCTGCCTTCCCATCCCTAGCTACTGACCCATCACAATATACATGTAGAGTGTTTTCTGTAGGCAGTTTTCTAATTATACAATCATATGTTGCCCTCAGCTCTCCTATTTCATACTTTCTTTTGCAAGGGAGTAATTACTACATCTATATTACAATCCTCCCATGGTGGTGTGAATTTTCTCTTGGGCACATTAATACACTCTGTAATAACATCATACTTTATAACATTATAACATAATTTATTCATATATACTATCTTCTTCATCATACACTGTTCACTACTTCCCACCTTTTGAACCGAGAGGATTAATTCATTAGCTCCCCCACCTCTCATTAATCTAATGGCAGAGGCTACATTTATCTCTGAAATTCTATCCCAATACTCTGCAGATTCAACTAAGAACATAAGAACAAAGGCAACTGCAGAAGGCCTATTGGCCCATACGAGGCAGTTCCTATTTATAACCCCCCAATCCCACTCATATACTTGTCCAACCCATGCTTGAAACAATCGAGGGACCCCACCTCCACAATGTTACGCGGTAATTGGTTCCACAAATCAACAACCTTGTTACTGAACCAGTATTTACCCAAGTCTTTCCTAAATCTAAACTTATCCAATTTATACCCATTGTTTCGTGTTCTGTCTTGTGTTGATATTTTTAATACCCTATTAATATCCCCTTTGTTATGTCCATTCATCCACTTGTAAACCTCTATCATGTCACCCCTAACTCTTCGCCTTTCCAGTGAATGCAACTTAAGCTTTGTTAATCTTTCTTCATATTAAAGATTTCTAATTTGGGGAATTAACTTAGTCATCCTACGCTGGACACGTTCAAGTGAATTTATATCCATTCTATAATATGGCGACCAAAACTGAACTGCATAATCTAAATGGGGCCTAACTAGAGCAAGATATAGCTTGAGAACCACACCAGGTGTCTTGTTACTAACGCTGCGATTAATAAATCCAAGTGTCCGATTTGCCTTATTACGAACATTTATGCATTGATCCTTTTGTTTTAAATTCTTACTAATCATAACTCCCAGATCCCTTTCGCAATCCGACTTCGTAATCTCAACATCATCTAGCTCGTATCTTGTAACTCTATCATCATTACCTAACCTCAGAACTTTACATTTATCAGCATTAAACTGCATCTGCCAATCCTTTGACCATTTCAAAACCCTATTTAGATCAACTTGAAGTGATAGTGAGTCCTCCTCCGAATTAATTTCCCTACCGATTTTCGTATCATCGGCAAATTTGCAAATGTTGCTACTCAAACCTGAATCTAAATCATTTATATATATTATAAACAACAGAGGTCCCAGGACAGAGCCTTGAGGTACTCCACTTACAACATTTTCCCACTCTGACTTGACTCCATTTGTACTAACTCTCTGTTTCCTTTGGTATAGCCATGCCCTAATCCAGCTTAATATAGCACCCCCAATACCATGAGACTCTATCTTTTTAATCAGTCTTTCATGTGGCACTGTATCAAAAGCTTTGCTAAAGTCAAGGTACACAACATCACAAATCTTACCACTATCAACTGCCTCAACTATGCTAGAATAAAAAGATAACAAATTTGTTAAACATGAACGGCCATTTATAAAACCATGTTGCGACTCAATTATTAATTTATGTTTTTCAAGATGAAGACGAATTTTATTTGCTATTATAGATTCGAGTAACTTTCCCACAATAGACGTTAGGCTAATTGGTCTATAGTTCGACGCAAGTGATCTATCTCCTTTCTTAAAAACTGGTATCACATTAGCAACTTTCCAAAACTCTGGCACTCTGCCTGACTCTATTGATTTATTAAATATGGTTGACAGTGGGTCACAAAGCTCCTCTTTGCATTCTTTAAGCACCCTGGCAAACACTTCATCCGGCCCTGGGGATTTGTTTGGTTTGAGTTTTACTATTTGTTTAAGAACATCCTCCCTGGTAACTGCTAAACTAGTCAACCTGTCCTCGTCCCCACCCACATAGACTTGTTCGGCTGAAGGCATATTGTTAAGTTCCTCTTTAGTAAATACAGATACAAAATATTTATTAAAAATACTACTCATCTCTTCATCACTATCTGTTATTTGACCTGTCTCAGTTTTTAATGGACCTATCCTTTCCCTAGTCTTAGTAGGATATAACTGAAAAAACCCTTTAGGATTTGTCTTTGCTTGCCCTGCTATGCGAACTTCATAGTTTCTTTTTGCTTTCCTAATCTCTTTTTCCTAATCAAAAAGGACAGTCGGTCAGGTGAAGTCACAGTGAGAGGTTGTGTTAACCGGAGCTCCTGAGTGTTGTTATATTATCATAGCAATATGGAAGTTGTAGTGAAGGACCTGGTGACTCTAGTGGGAGCCCTGAGGACAGAGTTGGACTCTCTGCGGGAGGAGGTGCGTCAGCTTAAAAAACAACGAGAAGTAACGAAGGAGGAGACCAGCAGTAAAGGGACCTCGTCTTGGAGAGTTGCGAAAGACAGGGGCCTTAAGAAGACTTTGATAAAGCCGCCTTCAAACGCCATAGCAACTTCAAATTCATTTGACGTTTTGGAGGACGAGTGCTGTGGAGAGACTGTGGATCGCGCAAAAGGGAAAGCAACGAAGAGAAAGGAAGCGCAGGCCCCTCAGAAAGTAAAGGAAGTACCTAAGCAAACATTAGTTGTGGGAGATTCCCAGATAAGGTATTTGGATAGAACGTTTTGTGCTAGAGATAGGGGGAACAGGTTAAGGGTTTGCTATCCCGGAGCTGGCATTGGTGATATTATAAACAACATGAATGATATTATGGCTGGTAATGGGAACAATCCCATTATTTGCATTAGCGTGGGAGGAAATGATGTTGGTCGAGTTAGGAGTGAGGAACTGATTCAGAGGTATAAAACAGCCATAGAGTTAGTTAGGAGCAAGGGAGGAATCCCGATCATATGTGGCATTCTTCCAAGAAAGGGAGTGGGAAATGAATGGATATCGAGGGCACTTGGTGTCAATTGCCGGCTGGAAAGATATTGCAAATCAAATGCAATATCTTTCATAGACAACTGGGAACACTTCTATGGAAGAAATGAAATGTATGCTCGTGATGGGGTGCATCTATCGAGAGCTGGGGTTGTTGCTGTTGCGAACTCGCTAGAAGAAGTGGTTAGAGGTGTTTGTTTGGGTTTAAACTGTTAGTAGATAGAGGTATGGGAATTGATTTGGAGGAAGGAGGTAATAAAAGTATGTGTTTGTGGGAGAAAGGAATTGGCAAAACGATCAGGGAAAGAGAAGGTCCGCAAAATAACAATTCACTTAGGGTATATTACACTAACAGTAGAAGTCTAAGAAATAAAATTAACGAATTAAATGCTCTTGTCTGCACAGAAAAAATAGATATTATTGCACTTACCGAAACGTGGATGAATGTAGAAAATAGAGAACTATTAGCTGAATATCAAATATATGGATTTAAACTATTTCACACAGATAGATATATTAGACGAGGAGGTGGAGTAGCCATATATGTTAGGGACAATTTGAAATGTAGTCTCAAAGAGGGAATCAAAACAGAGCCACACACAGAAACTATTTGGATTGAATTAAACGAAAAAGCTAATAATATTATAATAGGAGTAATATATAGGCCACCAAATTTAGACAGAATGGAAGCAAAGCATCTATGGGATGAAATATCTAGAGCATCTAGATCTAACAGTATTTATGTCATGGGTGACTTTAATTTTAGCGGAATAAACTGGTTGAACAAAACAGGGAATAGTGAAGCAGAAGATTTTCTAGAATTAATTGACGATTGCTTTCTTTGATTGCAACACATTAAGGAACCAACACGGGAAAATAATATTTTAGATTTAGTGTTAACTAACAGGGAAACGCAAATTAATGACATCGAAATAGGGAGTGAGCTAGGGAGCAGTGATCACAAAGAAATCAGATTTAGCATAGAATGGAATAGACCAGTAGGAGAAAATTCTGTTAAAGTGCCAGATTTTCGAAAAGCTGATTTTAATAGCCTAAGAAATTTTTTGGGTCAAATTGATTGGAAAGGCTTGGGTATGGGGTGTGGGCCGGTCTTGGAGCGAGACATGAACCCAGCGATAGGTGACTTAAATGGGGATTTCGATGTGGATTCAATATATAACTTATTTAAGAATATTCTAAACAAAGCACAGGAACGTAGTATACCATACAAATTGAATAGATCGTATACTAATGACCCAAAGTGGATAACAAAGAATTTGAAGAACCTTATAGGTAAAAAGAGAGCTTGGTACAAAAGGATTAAAAATGGGGAGGTCACTTTAGAACAGGAATTCGTACAACTGGTTAGAAATGTTAAAAAAGAGATAAGGAAAGCAAAAAGAAACTATGAAGTTCGCATAGCAGGGCAAGCAAAGACAAATCCTAAAGGGTTTTTTCAGTTATATCGTACTAAGACTAGGGAAAGGATAGGTCCATTAAAAACTGAGACAGGTCAAATAACAGATAGTGATGAAGAGATGAGTAGTATTTTTAATAAATATTTTGTATCTGTATTTACTAAAGAGGAACTTAACAATATGCCTTCAGCCGAACAAGTCTATGTGGGTGGGGACGAGGACAGGTTGACGAGTTTAGCAGTTACCAGGGAGGATGTTCTTAAACAAATAGTAAAACTCAAACCAAACAAATCCCCAGGGCCGGATGAAGTGTTTGCTAGGGTGCTTAAAGAATGCAAAGAGGAGCTTTGTGACCCACTGTCAACCATATTTAATAAATCAATAGAGTCAGGCAGAGTGCCAGAGTTTTGGAAAGTTGCTAATGTGATACCAGTTTTTAAGAAAGGAGATAGATCACTTGCGTCTAACTATCGACCAATTAGCCTAACGTCTATTGTGGGAAAGTTACTCGAATCTATAATAGCAAATAAAATTCGTCTTCATCTTGAAAAACATAAATTAATAATTGAGTCGCAACATGGTTTTATAAATGGCCGTTCATGTTTAACAAATTTGTTATCTTTTTATTCTAGCATTGTTGAGGCAGTTGATAGTGGTAAGGATTGCGATGTTGTATACCTTGACTTTAGCAAAGCTTTTGATACAGTGCCACATGAAAGACTGATTAAAAAAATAGAGTCTCATGGTATTGGGGGTGCTATATTAAGCTGGATTAGGGCATGGCTATACCAAAGGAAACAGAGAGTTAGTATAAATGGAATCAAGTCAGAGTGGGAAAATGTTGTAAGTGGAGTGCCTCAAGGCTCTGTCCTGGGACCTCTGTTGTTTATAATATATATAAATGATTTAGATTCAGGTTTGAGTAGCAACATTTGCAAATTTGCCGATGATACGAAAATCGGTAGGGAAATTAATTCGGAGGAGGACTCACTATCACTTCAAGTTGATCTAGATAGGGTTTTGAAATGGTCAAAGGATTGGCAGATGCAGTTTAATGCTGATAAATGTAAAGTTCTGAGGTTAGGTAATGATGATAGAGTTACAAGATACGAGCTAGATGGTGTTGTGATTGCGAAGTCGGATTGCGAAAGGGATCTGGGAGTTATGATTAGTAAGAATTTAAAACAAAAGGATCAATGCATAAATGTTCGTAATAAGGCAAATCGGACACTTGGATTTATTAATCGCAGCGTTAGTAACAAGACACCTGGTGTGGTTCTCAAGCTATATCTTGCTCTAGTTAGGCCCCATTTAGATTATGCAGTTCAGTTTTGGTCGCCATATTATAGAATGGATATAAATTCACTTCAACGTGTCCAGCGTAGGATGACTAAGTTAATTCCCCAAATTAGAAATCTTTCATATGAAGAAAGATTAACAAAGCTTAAGTTGCATTCACTGGAAAGGCGAAGAGTTAGGGGTGACATGATAGAGGTTTACAAGTGGATGAATGGACATAACCGGGGGGATATTAATAGGGTATTAAAAGTATCAACACAGGACAGAACACGAAACAATGGATATAAATTGGATAAGTTTAGATTTAGGAAAGACTTGGGTAAATACTGGTTCAGTAACAGGGTTGTTGATTTGTGGAACCAATTGCCGCGTAACATTGTGGAGGTGGGGTCCCTCGATTGTTTCAAGCACGGGTTGGACAAGTATATGAGTGGGATTGGGTGGTTATAGAATAGGAGCTGCCTCGTATGGGCCAATAGGCCTTCTGCAGTTACCTTTGTTCTTATGTTCTTAACCGTCGTGAGGCGTTCCACGGCCTGTTCTGTCCCAACTGTTATGTAGGGCCGGTGAAGGCCCTCCTTGAAGAGTGGTTCGTATTCCAAACATTGTTTAGCTAGACGTACCGTCCACTCTAGCTTTTGGTGGAAATTCAATTGGCATGTTGTAGGGAACAACAGCCTCTTCCTTCTGTTAAATTGCTTTTCTTGCGTCCTGCTGAGTAGGGTCTCATTCTTTGGTCTCTTTATTTCATCGTCACTTTCACTGTCTCGCTGTATGTTATTATTTCACCGTTTATTTCTGTTCACTACTACTTCAAACGGCCTGTTATTATCTTGTCTGTCCTCCTCACTGCCACTTAGGCATACCGCTTCAGCCATTTCCTCGACACTCAAAGGCACTGTCAACAATCGATAACAAATTCACAATATCCTGTATCACCACGTGCAAAGACGAAGAGTGTGGGGGCAATACTCCACCTCCCACCAAGCAGCGGACGCCAAGAGCGCCAACCCTGCGACCACACACGATTCCAGTCCGATCGATTGATTGATTGATGAAGATTAAGCCACCCAAAAGGTGGCACGGGCATGAATAGCCTGTAAGTGGTGGCCCTTTTGAGCCATTACCAGTATCAAGAGCTGATACTGGAGATCTGTGGAGGTGCGACTACACCCTGCGTGACGGGAGATGTCTCCCGTGCAGTCCTATCACACATACTACGGGAAACATCTCCCGTCACGCAGGGTGCAGTCGCACCTCCACAGATCTCCAGTATCAGCTCTTGATACTGGTAATGGCTCAAAAGGGCCACCACTTACGGGCTATTCATGCCCGTGCCACCTTTTGGGTGGCTTCATCTTCATCTTAACACATTCACAAAGGAGACATCTCCCGTCATGCAGGGTGCATTCGCACCTCCACAGATCTCCAGTATCAGCTCTTGATACTGGTAATGGCTCAAAAGGGCCACCACTTACGGGCTATTCATGCCCGTGCCACCTTTTGGGTGGCTTAATCTTCATCAATCAATCAGTCCAATCACAACTGACTTGGGCTAGACGGTCTGGCGTCATGCAGGTCGGCGTTCAATCGCTGACCGTCTAAGTGGTTGGGTACCATTCCTTCCCCCCGTCCCATCCTAAATCCTTATCCTGATTGATTGATTGATGAAGATTAAGCCACCTAAAAGGTGGCACGGGCATAAATAGCCCGTAAGTGGTGGCCCTTTAGAGCCATTACCAGTATTAATAGATGATACTGGAGATCTGTGGAGGTGCGACTGCACCCTGCGTGACGGGAGATGTCTCCCCCTTATCCTGACCCCTTCCCAGTGCTATATAGACGTAATGGCTTGGCGCTTTCCCCTGATCGCCCCCTTCCTTCAGTAGGCACCTCCAGACTTCATGTGATTTCAGTAGACTTTGTCTATACAGTTCTAGCAGCGGATTATTAGGTATATCAGCAAGAAGCCTCAGGGTTTGGCATGCATAACGATACGTTATACATTCGATATAACAAACACAGTCACTGAGAGGGGTGTTGACGAAATACATGCAGACTTTGTTATGCAAGCCCCTTAGGAATCTCCGCCAGCAGACTTTAAGATTATGGGTCTTGAAGGAAAAAAGAACCAGACTAATCCTCATCTGCTACGTAACATTGCACAGATGCAGGCGATGAGTCACAATAACGTGGCTGAAGTATGTTGACCAGACCACACACTAGAAATTGAAGGGACGACGACGTTTCATAAGAACATAAGAACATAAGAACAAAGGTAACTGCAGAAGGCCTATTGGCCCATACGAGGCAGCTCCTATTCTATAACCACCCAATCCCACTCATATACTTGTCCAACCCGTGCTTGAAACAATCGAGGGACCCCACCTCCACAATGTTACGCGGCAATTGGTTCAATTTGTATGGTTTCGGTCCGTCCTGAACCATTCTCAAGTCGATTGATTGCACAGATGCATATAGAAGCAAACATGGCATCCGACAGCTTCACATACTTCACAGATGGATCAGTAGACCAGCAGGGACAAGAAACCAGAGCTGCAGTTAAAGCAGGAAACTCTGTAAATAGTTGGAGGCTCTCAAATGGGTGTTCGACTTTACAAACAGAGATGCTAGCCATTCAAAAGGCTTTGGAACATGCTCTTGCTGAACACCGACAACATGTTATCATACATACAGATTCGAGAACCGCCATTGAAACCTTGCAATAAGAACACATATGTGATAACATCCATCTGATCACAAATGTTATATCATTAATGCAAACACTCAAACGACAAGACCGACGGGTACTTATCAACTGGGTGCCAAGTCATGTGGGAATAATAGGAAATGACATTGCAGACGAAGCTGCAAAACTTGCAACTATATAGTTGAAATGTAGACATTTACATACCAGAGAGTCTATCACAGTTGTTACATTTTTGTACAGCCACTAGTATGCGAAGCATTTCGGGCAAGTCGTTAATCCTATGTTCCCTGGAATACGACACCCCGTGAAGAATGGTTTTTACAACCCATTTTACTGTTGAATTAAACAGAGGCTACAGTTAATGATTTGCGCCCAGTAAGTCCTCTCCGGCCAGGATACGAACCAATGACAAAGCGCTCTCGGAACGCCAGGCGAGTGTCTTACCACTACACCACGGAGACTAGTGTAAAGTCTCTGTGTAAAGTCTAAATTTGCAAATGTTGCTACTCAAACCTGAATCTAAATCATTTATGTATATTATAAACAACAGAGGTCCCAGGACAGAGCCTTGAGGCACTCCACTTACAACATTTTCCCACTCTGACTTGACCCCATTTATACTAACTCTCTGTTTCCTTTGGTATTGCTATGCCCTAATATTAGTATTCAATCTATTCAATTTGTATGGTATACAACGTTCCTGTGCTTTGCTTGGAATAATTTTAAATAAGTTATAGAGGACAGGTTGACTAGTTTAGCAGTTACCAGGGAGGATGTTATTAAACAAAGATTAAAACTCAAACCAAACAAATCCCCAGGGCCGGATGAAGTGTTTGCCAGGGTGCTTAAAGAATGCAAAGAGGAGCTTTCCGAGCCACTGTCTAATATATTTAATAAATTATTAGAGTCAGGCAGAGTGCCAGAGTCGTGGAAGGTTGAACATAAGAAAAACATAAGAAAAAAGGTAGCTGCAGAAGGCCTATTGGCCCATTACTTACGCTTCGATTAATAAATCTCAGTGTCCTTTTTGCCTTATTACGAACATTCAGGCATTGATCCTTTGGTTTTAAATTCTTACTAATCATAACATCCAGATCCCTTTCGCAATCCGCCTTCGCAATCTCAACCCTCGATTGTTTCAAGCGCGGGTTGGACATGTATATGAGTGGGATTGGGTGGTTATAACTAGGAGCTGCCTCGTATGGGCCAATAGGCCTTCTGCAGTTGCCTTGTTCTTATGTTCTTATTTATGTTCTAACAAGACACCTTGTGTGGTTCTTAAGCTATATCTTGCTCTAGTTAGGCCCCATTTAGATTATGCAGTTCAGTTTTGGTCGCCATATTATAGAATGGATATAAATTCACTTGAACGTGTCCAGCGTAGGATGACTAAGTTAATTCCCCAAATTAGAAATCTTTCATATGAAGAAAGATTAACAAAGCTTAAGTTGCATTCACTGGAAAGGCGAAGAGTTAGGGGTGACATGATAGAGGTTTACAAGTGGATGAATGGACACAACAAAGGGGATATTAATAGGGTATTAAAAGTATCAACACAAGACAGAACACGAAACAATGGGTATAAATTGGATAAGTTTAGATTTAGGAAAGACTTGGGTAAATACTGGTTCGGTAACAGGGTTGTTGATTTGTGGGACCAATTACCGCGTAACGTGGTGGAGGTGGGGTTCCTCGATTGTTTCAAGCGCGGGTTGGACAAGTATATGAGTGGGATTGGGTAGTTATAGATAGAAGCTGCCTCGTATGGGCCAATAGGCCTTCTGCAGTTACCTATGTTCTTATGAAGATAACCTCAGAAGTCCTACTGGCCCATACGAAGCAGCTCCTATTTACATCCGCTCAATCTCCTCCATATATGTCTAACCTAAGCTTGAAACAATCAAGAGATCCTACTTCTATTATGAAACAGCCACTCTATCCTTTTCGGGGATGTACTTTATTATCACACACCAGATAATAACCACACACCAGAAAGTGAAGGGACGACGACGTTTCGGCCCGTCCTGGACCATTCAAAAGTCGATTGTGAGGATGGTCCAGGCCAGACCGAAACGTCGTCGTCCCTTCACTTTCTAGTGTGGTTTGGTCAACATATTTCAGCCACGTTATTGTGACTCCTCGCCTGTATTATCTCATGTTGTTGTAGATATAGCTACTCAGAATAAAATGTCCATTTAGCACGGGCTATAGTATGCCCGTAATTGAGGTTGGTTATTCGCGATATCCTTGTTACTGTGATAGAATAAATCACAGAATTCTATCATGAGATAGAATATATCTCATAAGAACATAAGAACAAAGGTAACTGCAGAAGGCCTATTGGCCCATTCGAGGCAGCTCCTATTCTATAACCACCCAATCCCACTCATATACTTGTCCAATCCGCGCTTGAAACAATCGAGGGACCCCGCCTCCACCACGTTATGCGGCAATTGGTTCCACAAATCAACAACCCTGTTACTGAACCAGTATTTACCCAAGTCTTTCCTAAATCTAAACTTATCCAATTTATACCCATTGTTTCGTGTTCTGTCCTGTGTTGATACTTTTAATACCCTATTAATATCCCCCTTGTTATGTCCATTCACCCACTTGTAAACCTCTATCATGTCGCCCCTAACTCTTCGCCTTTCCAGTGAATGCAACTTAAGCTTTGTTAATCTTTCTTCATATGAAAGATTTCTAATTTGGGGAATTAACTTAGTCATCCTACGCTGGACACGTTCAAGTGAATTTATATCCATTCTATAATATGGCGACCAAAACTGAACTGCATAATCTAAATGGGGCCTAACTAGAGCAAGATATAGCTTGAGAACCACACCAGGTGTCTTGTTACTAACGCTGCGATTAATAAATCCAAGTGTCCGATTTGCCTTATTACGAACATTTATGCATTGATCCTTTTGTTTTAAATTCTTACTAATCATAACTCCCAGATCCCTTTCGCAATCCGACTTCGCAATCACAACACCATCTAGCTCGTATCTTGTAACTCTATCATCATTACCTAACCTCAGAACTTTACATTTATCAGCATTAAACTGCATCTGCCAATCCTTTGACCATTTCAAAACCCTATCTAGATCAACTTGAAGTGATAGTGAGTCCTCCTCCGAATTAATTTCCCTACCGATTTTCGTATCATCGGCAAATTTGCAAATGTTGCTACTCAAACCTGAATCTAAATCATTTATATATATTATAAACAACAGAGGTCCCAGGACAGAGCCTTGAGGTACTCCACTTACAACATTTCCCCACTCTGACTTGACTCCATTTATACTAACTCTCTGTTTCCTTTGGTATAGCCATGCATGCCCTAATCCAGCTTAATATAGCACCCCCAATACCATGAGACTCTATCTTTTTAATCAGTCTTTCATGTGGCACTGTATCAAAAGCTTTGCTAAAGTCAAGGTATACAACATCGCAATCCTTACCACTATCAACTGCCTCAACAATGCTAGAATAAAAAGATAACAAATTTGTTAAACATGAACGGCCATTTATAAAACCATGTTGAGACTCAATTATTAATTTATGTTTTTCAAGATGAAGACGAATTTTATTTGCTATTATAGATTCGAGTAACTTTCCCACAATAGACGTTAGGCTAATTGGTCGATAGTTAGACGCAAGTGATCTATCTCCTTTCTTAAAAACTGGTATCACATTAGCCAATGATGCACTAAAGTCATGATATAAGATGCCCTTTATTTTCTTACTTGAATTACGGGTTACTCATGCCCGTGCCGCCTCTTGGGTGGCTTTATCTTCATTAATCATCTTACTTGAGCATGAAGGAGCGTTGCGCCTCACTCTCCAGGGTACATATACCACGGAAGTGGCGTTATGCCTCTAGTGTTAAACTAACCTGTCCTTAGAAAACAGATTTACAGAGGTGTGAACAGGTTTACCGCAGTGAAGGCTCCATTTGACTTTCTTTACTGACTGCGGCGGTCTTTACTTCAACGATATCCAGGTAAGATGAGTTCAAGGCTACCCGTAATTTGAGTATTTATGGTGGGTTGTTCTATGCAGGCGAATTGTTTACGGGCTCACCATAGCCCGTGCTACATGGACACTTCGTTCTGTGTAGCTAAATCTGAAACGACAACATATGCAGGCGATGAGTCACAATAACGTGGCTGAGGTATATTGGCCAGACCACACACTAGAAAGTGAAGGGACGACGACGTTTCGGTCCGTTTCGGTCCGTCACAAGTCAATTCTCAAGTGCAAATCCACAAGGGCCGTGTTGAGGGTTCGAACTTCAAACAATACTTGTTGAGGGTTCGAACTTTATGAGAGTTTGGTCCACTAGGCTGTTGCTTGGAGCGGCCCGCAGGCCCACATACCCACCACAGCCTGGTTGGTCCGGCACTCCTTGGAGGAAACTATCGAGTTTCCTCTTGAAGATGTCCACGGTTGTTCCGGCAATATTTCTTATGCTCGCTGGACGTTGAACAACCGAGGACCTCTGATGTTTATACAGTGTTCTCTGATTGTGCCTATGGCACCTCTGCTCTTCACTGGACCTCTGATGTTTATACAGTGTTCTCTGATTGTGCCTATGGCACCTCTGCTCTTCACTGGTTCTATTCTGCATTTTCTTCCATATCGTTCACTCCAGTATGTTGTTATTTTACTGTGTAGATTTGGGACCTGTCCCTTTAACAGTATCTTCCATGTGTATATTATTTGGTATCTCTCTTGTCTTCTTTCTATTGAGTACATTTGGAGAGTGGTTTCTAGGAAGAAGTATCAATTTATTTATTTATTTATTTATATACTAGAAGGTACATTGAAGTGGGTTAACAGAGAACATGGAAATTTTAGTTGAATTTACATTCTTGTAAAGCTACTGGTTAAAGTTGTAATTAGTGTTCATCTTATTGCTTGATATGAATTGAAATAAGTTTATTGAGGTAAAATACACACAAAGGGATGAGGTAGCTCAAGCTATTCTCACCCCATTCAGTACATCGTGTTAATGCATACTCTCCAGGGTACATATACCACGGAAGTGGCGTTATGCCTCTAGTGTTAAACTAACCTACATAGACTACATACATACATAGACACACATCACAAACAATAAACATATTACCGAACATTCTGAGAGATAAACATAAATGCCTGATATGAAACTTCTGAGAACTGTAGAGCAACAATAATTATTATAAATAACTAATACATTTGCTACAAATTTGAACGAAAAACTATTTTAGATTTTATAATAATAATAATTGTCTTAAAGATTACTATGTTAATAATATTTTAATTAACTGCAAAGCAGTTAATAAGAATAAATATTTAGGATTTTTTTTGTAACGCCCAGGACAAATTTTTGTCACCTTTGCTCCGGAAATTTGCACCTTTGGGATTCTGTTAAAAAACAATATAATAATTTCCCTATTTACGCATTCAATACCACGATATACATTAACATTACCCACCTACCATACAAATAAATATATACCAATTATTTATATTATTTAGAGAAAAGAAAGATTTGAAAGAAAGATTTCTGCCCGAAACGCTGCGCGTACTAGAGGCTTTACAAGATTGTAAATACTATGCTATGTATTCTCACAAACCCAATGTACCTTATTGTATATAAATAAAATAAATAAATAATAAAATAAGATTTGTGGTAGAGGAGGTTGGTACACGTGGGTGCCGAGCGTGGCGGCGGCGAGGTTGGCAGCACTGACCCGGGAGACGCACAAGGGGCGCCATAACAAATTTCACCCTTAAACCCAATTCTCCGCTTTACAAGCCACATCTCAAGGTAAAGACGGCGTGTGGGAGCCCAAGGGGTGGCCGTGGGTGCTGGTGTGCGTGAGGGGAGGGAGGCTGGGGGACAGGAAGACAGGTAAATGAGGGTTGTTATGAGGGCGAGGGCTGGGCCCTGTGAGGCAGGAGGGACGCCATTGATGGCCGCATGTTTGAAAGATTTAGCTTTAAATGTCTGGATTATCTGATGTCTGAGGCCGCGGGGGTGTTGGGGGTGATGTCTTCAGCTGGCTACATCACTGGTGGATGAGTTACACGAGGCTCGGATCTCATACTTCCTGTTAGCCGGGACAGGACGTGTGTGTGTGTATTTTATTAAATGTTTTGGTCGATGGTGTATATATAGCCACGTATATATCCTGAATATATAGCCACGTATATATCTTGAATATATGGCCACGTATATATCCTGAATATATAGCCACGTATATATCCTGAATATATGGCCACGTATATATCTTGAATATATGGCCACGTATATATCTTGAATATATGGCCACGTATATATCTTGAATATATGGCCACGTATATATCTTGAATATATAGCCACGTATATATCCTGAATATATAGCCACGTATATATCTTGAATATATGGCCACGTATATATCCTGAATATATAGCCACGTATATATCCTGAATATATAGCCACGTATATATCTTGAATATATGGCCACGTATATATCCTGAATATATAGCCACGTATATATCCTGAATATATGGCCACGTATATATCTTGAATATATGGCCACGTATATATCTTGAATATATAGCCACGTATATATATTGAATATATAGTCATGTATATATCCTGAACTCAATTACGGGCTCACCATAGCCCGTGCTACTTGGACATTTCGTTCTAAGAAGCTGAATCTAAAACAACAACAACGTTGTATATATTTATTTTTATTTATACAATAATTCCTACAATTTTGTACAGCCACTATAGCAAATGTAGAGTTTCTGTCCTTAATCCTTCCCCGGAATACGACCCGCCAAATGGTTTTAACAACCGTGTACCCATTTTACTGTTGTGTGAACTGAGGCTACAGTTAAGGATTTTAATCCTCCCCGGCCTGGGTACGAAGCCAGGACAAAGCGCTCGCAAAATGCTAGGCTATACTGTCTTGATTCTTGAGTTATCTTGAGATGATTTCGAGGCTTTAGTGTCCCCGCGGCCCGGTCCTCGACCAGGCCTCCACCCCCAGGAAGCAGCCCGTGACAGCTGACTAACACCCAGGTACCTATTTTACTGTTAGGTAACAGGGGCATAGGGTGAAAGAAACTCTGCCCTTTGTTTCTCGCCGGCGCCCGGGATCGAACCCGGGACCACAGGATCACAGGTCCTATCCGCTCGGCTGACCGACTCCCCAGCTCGTAGTGTCTTACCACTACGCCACATGGAACTGCTATACATTAGGCTGCATACATCTAGCTGATCCTAAGGAGGATCCAACTCCCCCATAAGTTCCCTAGCTTCCTATTAACTGCTAGGTGGCAATTGGCGAAACTAAAAGCGCTTGGCCAAACCCAGGATCTGCGATTGTGATGGGGATGGTGCCACATCATTGTCATGGCCTCGTCTTAGTGCCTTTTGATACATGCTTCACTACCTGGCTGGTGCTGTGCAACCATTATTTTGGTGCCATTTTATTGTTTACAAGAAAGTACAATGGGTTCGTGAGATGACATAAGAATGGAATTTTTGCATACCATACTACACTAACAAACAGCATTTTAGGCAGTATTTCTGTATAGTTTTGCCTTAAAAAAGCAGCTTTTGTTGTAGGGCCTGTGTGTACAGTTGGAGCATTAGTGACCCTAAGGTGCAACTGTCAACACTTGCCTAATTGTATATAATATAGTATAATTGCATAGTATATGCATATAAAGTCCAAAACCATGGTGCTCCCCACCTGCAGCCAAGCCGAAAGCAGGCTGAACTTTTCTAATTTATGATGCACCCATGCGTCATTCCTGCACATTAATCTAATAAATTAATGCCATACTGTGTCTTGCCCGTGCCATCGTGTTAATTGGGTACCTGGCTAACTAGTTGACAGGTCGTGTTCAACGGGATATTTCAATTGGGACATTTAAATTGTCCAGGGACAATTAGGTTTTCCTATGAGCTATGTTTTTCTTTCCTTTGAGCTCTGGAAAGGGAAGGCTTTTTGAGAAGCCTAACTCCTGTTAACAGGAGTTGCCTGGTCTTGTACTGGCGTAAAAAGAAAGTGTACTGTCTAATCCTCTATTCCTTTATTCATGTACAAATTCAACATGTTATATTTTTTATAACTTGTACATCATTTCATATCAGGTTATTCAATAGATTATTCATTTATCAGCTGTTCAATAGATGAAAACTATAGACCTGTAATTTCTTTATCATGACAATGTTTTGATTGAAAAGTGTTTGATTTTGAACATATTTTGAGAAACATTTCATTAGCCTTAGTTTTAGTTAACTGAATTTTCTAACTAGAGTTTATGTAATTGCAATTTAACATTTTTACTCCTTAAAAGTTCATTTTTTTTTTTTGTCTTTAGATAGGCGGGCTTGTAAATTTTACCATAGAATGTTGAATTCTCTGACCCTCGTCTTAGTAATTACCTAAGCGTAGTTACAGGATGAGAGCTACGCTCGTGGTGCCCCGTCTCCCCAGTACTCTTTGTCATATAACGCTTTGAAACTACTGACGGTCTTGGCTTCTGTATTTTTGGGCAACGATTATTACAATGACTTTTCTTTTTCAGATGTCTGTCGGCAAGATTATTCTGAAATCGACAACAAGGATGTCCCTGAATGACCGGTGAGCCTATGAGTCGTGGCTAAAGCATTTGGTTATTGGCCCCTCCTTAACTCAAGTGGCAGTTCTGTACAACTTAGAAGTGAATTTCAGGACCCCATTCCTCCAATTTTCCTCAAACCCATAATTCACTAGCCAATCAGCTTATAAAAGAAAGCTAATGGCAAGAGAATTTTACCAGAGTACACAAATGGCCCAGTCAATAAGCTTTATTATACTCTTTTTAATTACTCATACTTTATTTCCTATAGGCCTGTTATAAAATTATAAAAGCCTGTTATTATTGTAGTTTTATGTAGTTGTAATAGGCCTGTTTTACTGCACTACTTATGAAAGAAAGTGTGCAGCATAGCAGATTGCTGAAAGGAAATTTGATTTGTGCAGTGGGTCCTTGTCATGCTTATAAAAGAAAGCTGAAGGTCCCTTTGCCTTATTTTTGTATATGGACAATACTAGTTTTGAAACTGCATATAGCCACAGTAATGGGGAAAGTGCTACTACAGTTCACATTATACATTGGTATGGATTATTTACTCAAGACTGAGCTATCAAAAAAGTTACTAGGTGACATTACGTGACAGTAATTCAGTTATTCAAAGTTAATTTGAATGGAATTCAATAAATTTAATTTGAAGAATCCCAGATGTGATTTTGCTCATGGCAAAATGGGATTTCATATTATTAGCATAAACACCCTAGACACTGGCAGTGATTTTGGTGCAGGGCTCTCAAGAGTTAGTGAAGAGACTATCTCGTTCTCTCCTGGGTGTGCGTCGGGGCGCAAGGCATCCAGGGAGGAGAGTTTACACCCCTCCACCATCAGGGCTCTGTTGGGGAGCCGGTGGATTGTATTCAGTCGAGTTGGATACTAGCTGCATCGTGTATTGGGTTTGCTAGTTAACCAGGTACCATTAAGTACCCAGATATATTTTATCCAGATGGGAGCCCTTTCAAAATTGCAAGATATTTAATTTTTGGCATAAACTGCAGATGGTTTTTTTGAGCCTTAAATAGAGCTTCAGAAAACTGAATATGGTAGCAAACCTAACATAGAAGGTTTAAATAAGGCTACAAAAACAAAATGGAGCTTAAAATAAACAGAATTAACATGGACAGTTAATAAGACGACTTTGTAACAACAAGATTCTGCAGCAGCAAATGCCATGGAAGAGGAAGTATTATTGAAGACTTCAGGATTCCTTCAAGATTTACCAAGGAGCAATGTTCCAAGTACTGCATCTAATTTAAATTATTAAATGTGACATACAAATTATTTTATTTTGAGGGTTTTTCAAAGACTTAATTTTTTTTATTTTACAGATGTTTTGAAAGGTAAACATGTATACTTTTTTTATTTAGGTATAGTAAAGGTTCACATTTTTTATGAATGATTTGTATGATTGGAATGTACTGATAAAAAGCACAATTCTGGATGAAGTTTCAAAAGACTGAAACTAGATTCATTTTAGTTATAAAACATGAGGGCCTTCCATCATGTCACTTAGTTTCAGGTACTTTAAGGTATTCTGTCTATTGTCTCCTGTTCTCAAATTTCCAAATTTTATTTTTATTGTTAGTGTTGTGATCTCTTTTGTTCATAACACAATGTAGGACTTTTAATTAGCCGAGTCATTTAAGGGTTAAATATGTTTGCATTGGGGTCTTGATGTTCTTACATAAGTATTACATAATACATAATTAAAAGTGTTAATTTTGTTTATAAAATTGCTTCTCCATATTAACTGTGTGTGAATTGCAACCAGGCTGTGATTCATACATCAGTCTGTGAGCAGCTGTGTGTGCAACAGCCTGGTTGATCTGGTCAACCAGGCTGTGATTCATACATCAGTCTGTGAGCAGCTGTGTGTGCAACAGCCTGGTTGATCTGGTCAACCAGGCTGTGATTCATACATCAGTCTGTGAGCAGCTGTGTGTGCAACAGCCTGGTTGATCTGGTCAACCAGGTTAAGAGACCGGGCTGCAAGGACCGTGATCCCCGGAATCAATGCAAAGTAACCACAATGCAACATTTGAGAATTTCCTGATTATTGAACTTAAAATAGACATAGACTTTCATATACAAATTTAGATGCAAGGCTCGTGTAAGCATTTAATATATTGTATTTTGGATGAGACGCTAGGCAAATCATCCAGGTATGACTGACATTTAGGTATTTGGCCTGAAAATCTGGTAGACTTGTCCAGATTGGTTTGTTCACTGCGCCCCATTGTGACATTCTTACTGAAGCTCGACCCCATTGTGATATTGTTGCTGAACCTCGACCCCATTTTGACATTCTTACCGAAGCTTGACCCTATTGTGGCTTTCTTGTCGACGCTCGACTCCATTGTGACATTCTAAACAAAGCTTGACCCCGTTGTGACATTCTTAACGAAGATCGACCCCGTTGTGACATTCTTAACGAACCTCGACCCCATTGTGACATTCTTAACGAAGCTCGACCCCATTGTGACATTCTTAACGAAGCTCGACCCCATTGTGACATTCTTAACGAAGCTCGACCCCATTGTGACATTCTTAACGAAGCTCAACCCCCATTGTGACATTCTTAACGAACCTTGACCCCATTGTGACATTCTTAACGAACCTCGACCCCATTGTGACATTCTTACCTAAACTCGACCCCATTGTGACATTCTTAACGAAGATCGTCCCCATTGTGATATTCTTACCTAAACTCGACCCCATTGTGACATTCTTACCGAAGCTCAACCCCCTTAAAATATGATTGAATGATACTGTTTGTGGGGCCAGACTAGTTCTTCTATTATGGCACATCTCCCATTAAACCTAGTTTGTACAGTATCTCTAAATTTGAAAAAAAAGCCAGTGTGGATGCATGATAATTTTAACTACAAATCCCACGCTTGACACAACCTATTGTGGGTATTGCCCAATGTTGTCTACAGCATGTATGACAAACTGAGGGTCCCTCGAGGAACCCTCAGTTTGTCATAGTTACCAAAGCTGCGTACAGACTCGATATTGGAAATGTTTTTCAGCTCTTTGCACTTAGGAAAATGTGTGCAATTTTTCTAACAAACCCAAGCATGTTTGACAAGCCTAGTCTACAGTGTCTTATGTGAACAATAAATGGTTTCATGGCTTGTAGCATTTGGCAAATTGCATCATGGTAGTGATTGAAGTATATATAGCATGTCGGTCTTTAACGTGAATTGCCAGAGGCGATTTAACATTCAATTTGGCACTGTAGAAGTAGATTATACTGTAGTCTTTTATTTTATCTTAACTCCTCCTCCTCTCCAAGCAATGTAAAATCAGATTTGTCTGATTTTTTTGGTGATGTTAATGTTGGTTCTCTGAAAGTAAAGCATGATGTCATCCATAAATATGGAGGAGGGGGAGTACATATCATGTCCTAGGATTGCATTGTCAAATTGCTTCAGGTGACTCGACTAGAATGTGGCAAGGGAAAGTGATTCAATAGCCTGCCAGTGGCAAGATGGTGAAGTTGTTATATGGAGATTTTTTTCCCCCCAATTTAATAGTCAATGGGGTGTGAATTGGATAATTTACCACAAAGTGGTCCGATGCCATAGTTATTGGCAAAGGCTTTAACCACAGTAAACTGAGAAACCAATGAGTATTTTCTTCTGTAACTTTATCGAGATTAATTTGTCTACCACTTTTGTCCCCATCCTTTAATGAAGCTTGTCTTGTTCATTCTTGGCTAAATAGGTAAATAATTTACATTAACCCTTGAGACTGCACAATACATTCATATATATATATATATTTATGATTTGACAAAATAATTTAACAAGTTTTTAAAACTTACACAAACACTATAATTTTTTGCATAATCAACTAGGCAAATGCTCCAACTTTGTCTAAGTGATAACAGCATAACTTGAAAAACAAGAGAATCAAAATTGATTTTAAAATTGAATGTTGAAAACTTCAGATTTTCATTTCAGAATAACAAATATGAACTACCACCAATTGTTCATTTAATGTTATTATTCTCTCAGAATAGCATATGATCTTTATTTTCATCAAGTTAGAATATAGGTTTTCAGTACAGTTTACTGTAAAAAAAAAGATCGTCAATAACGCATTTGAAATATGCGGCACATTTAGACCAAAAAAAATTACAAGTCCAAATATATAAAGTTTATGAAAAATCCATTGTGAAGGGATTGTAGAAGAAACAGCTCAGAACACAATATGTCGAAATAGTGAGAATCGGTCAAAAACTGGAAATTGTAGAAGCCACTCAAAGTTGAAACTTTGAACTGAAAGTTTCAGAGATAATTGAAGTTGAAGTTATCAACAATGAGTATAGTTAGTTTTAATTGATTAATTTAATTGTATGTTTTAATAAACATAGTTTGGCATTCGTACTCGAATATGTGAAAGTTGTAGCTCAATTTGTGTTGAAATGAAATAAAGAAAAAATAAAAAAAAAAATATAGGGATAATTATAATAATTATAATGATTTAGGAGAAATATTTAGGGTGTACTTTATAAGTGAAAAAGCCTTAACATGGTCCCTAATCATCAAAGCAACCTAAAGAGATGAAGAAAATAGTTTGAAATAAGATAAAAAATTAAGTCCCAAGTTTTGCTAATTGACTGATTTATTTATTGACCAATTTCATTCTATCTTGATATAGTTATGCAGACATATGCATTCTCCAGGATGTAGACGTTACAATAAAATCAGATAATAAAACAAATGAAAACTTAAAATCTTAAAAAAAAAATGCCCCTAAAAAAATATTTTTGGGACATTGTTGAAAGTAACATATATTTACATTGGCCAATGTATTTATATGATGTATAACACCATAGTTATTCATTGTTTTTTTTGTTATGTATTACTACTTGTGTGTATTATGTTATTACTGTATTACTCAGCAATGATATAAAGGCACCAACTTTGTGGTGTATAATACACTTTGTGGACACTTCTTACTATTATTATTCTTTGAGCGTCGGCTCTCCTTCCTCTTCCCCGGCGGGTAAGAAGGCTTCGCTTTCTTCCTCAGCTCCTCCTTCTGGCTCTGTTGCTCCTTCCACTCCCGTTTCAGTGCTTGCGCCCCCTGTTCCTGCTATGGAGGTTTCTTTGGCCCCTGCTTCCCTTTCGGTTGCTGCTCTTGCTGGGGTGCGCTCCTCTCTTTCTACTCCCCCTCTTCCTGCTGCTGTCCTTGACTGCTCCTCTCCGTTGTCTCCTCCTCCTCCTCCTCCTCCTCCTCCGGACCCTGCCCGCCCACCTCTGATCTGTTCTCCCGTTTCCTTCCCTCCGTCTTTGCTCAGTTTACCCATGCCCCCTAACCCTGACTTTGCTGACCCTGATCCCGACCCTGATATTCTTTAACGTGCTCTGTTGGTCTTTCGCCTTTGTTTCTTCCTTGTTCTCTGTTTTTGTCCTTTCTCTTCTCGTCGTTGTCCATTCTTCAATGGAACGTTCGAGGTTATTACGCCAATTTCCTCGAACTCCAACTTCTGGTTTCGCGGTTTTCGCCCCTTTGTGTCTGTCTCCAGGAGCCGATGCTTGGTGCTCGTCCTGGTCGTTTTCGTGGCTATTCCTTTCTCTCCCCCCCCCCAGCCATTGCTGGGGCTTCTAATTCTTCTGCTCTCTTGATTCGGGCTGATGTTCCCTTTGTTCCTTTACTTTTTCCTTCGCCTCTCCATTGTTCTGCTGCTCGTATCTTTGTGGGGAAATGGTACACAGTTTGTTCCATTTATCTCCCCCCGGGTGTCCCGCTCTCTCTTCCTGATTTGAAACACCTCCTAGACTCCTTGCCGGAGCCTGTGCTCCTGCTGGGTGACTTCAATTGTCGTCATTCTCTTTGGGGTGACGTTCTGACGAATACCCGGGGTCGCCTCCTTGAGCCGTTTCTCCTCTCTTCTTCCCTGTCTCTTCTGAATTCTGGTGAGCCCACTCATTTGGACTCTCGAACTCGCACCCTTTCTTGTCTTGATCTTTCTCTCTGCTCTTCTTCTCTTTACTTAGATTTCACATGGCAGGTTCTTGATGACCTCCATGGAAGTGATCATTTCCCCATCCTTGTTTCCTTTTTCTCTTTTCGCCCTTCCCTCTCTTTCCCTAGGTGGCAGTTTGCTAAGGCGGACTGGACCCTGTTTTCCCTCAGTGCTACTCTCTCTGACCTCTCCCTTCTGCCCCTCTCTCGCGCTCTCCTCCTTTTTCATGACACTGTCTTCGACGCTGCCCTCCGCTCTATTCCTCGCTCTTCCTCTCGGGGTCCACGGAAGTGCGTTCCCTGGTGGAATGCGGACTGTGCTCGGGCTGTCCGCTGTAAGCGTGCAGCCTGGAAGAAGCACCGCCGTAGGCAGACGACCGATTCTTTTCTTTTCTTTCGGAAAGCGAGTGCGGTGGCCCGTAGGGCCATCCGTACGGCTAAACGTGAATGTTGGGCATCTTATGTCTCGACAATTACGTCCGAAACCCCTCTGGCCCAGATCTGGAAGCGTATCCGCAAGATAGCGGGTAAGTTCGTTCCCGATGTTTCACCGGTCCTTCACCTCCATGATACTCTTGTGGCGGACCCGTTGCAGGTCGCTTCCGAACTGGGTTCCCACTTTTCTTCTGTTAGCTCTGGTCTTCATCTTCCCCAATCTTTCCTTCTTCGTAAACCTGTCCTTGAGTCTCGTCCTTTAGATTTCTGCACTCATCTTCAGCTTCCCTATAATGATCCCTTCTCTCTCTCTGAACTTCGTTCTGCCCTGGCCCTCTGCGGTTCTACGGCGGCGGGCTCCGATGGTATTCATTATGAGATGCTTCGCCATCTCCCTCCGAGCACGTCTCAGTATTTACTGAGTCTGTATAATCGGATCTGGGAGTCGTCGTCAGTCCCTGAGGACTGGCTCGATGCCGTTGTCCTCCCTGTTCGCAAACCAGGGTCTCTGGGTACTTCCCCTAAGGACTTTCGCCCTATTGCTCTCACAAGTTGTGTCTGCAAACTCTTTGAACGTATGGTTAACGTTCGTCTGATGTGGTTCCTGGAACACCATCACCTCCTCTCCCCTTCTCAATTTGGTTTCCGCAAGTGCCGCAGCACGACAGATGTCCTGGTGAACTTGGAGGTCTATATACGTACTGCTTTTGCTGCGAAGACCTCCGTTGTTGCCGTCCTTTTTGACCTAGAAAAGGCTTACGACACCACTTGGCGTTATCATATCCTATCTCAACTTCATTCTTTTGGCCTTCGTGGTCATCTCCCTCTCTTTCTCCGCAGCTTCCTCTCTCGTCGTTCCTTTCGGGTGCGCCTTGGTACCGCTCTCTCTCCC
The DNA here is from genome assembly GCF_040958095.1 of Procambarus clarkii. Lineage (NCBI taxonomy): Eukaryota > Metazoa > Arthropoda > Malacostraca > Decapoda > Cambaridae > Procambarus > Procambarus clarkii. Next base: position 41,832,339 of record NC_091155.1, read on the forward strand.
CCTTTTCAGCAATACGAAGGTGTGCCCCAGGGTAGTGTTCTGAGCACTACTCTTTTTCTGGTTGCCCTCAATGGTCTTCTTTCCTCTCTTCCTTCTGGTGTCTTCTCCGCTCTCTATGTCGATGATCTTACCCTTTGTTGTCAGGGTGATGATTCGCCTCTCCTTCAACGCCGGCTTCAACTTGCGATTGATGCCGTGTCGTCTTGGGCCACAGGTCATGGCTTCAAGTTCTCTACTTCTAAGACTTGTGCCATGACTTTTACGCGGAAACGGGTTGTTCTTCGTCCCTCTTTGTCACTTTATGGTCATCCCCTTGAATACAAAGATTCCGCGAAGCTTTTGGGGTTATTCCTTGACACTCGTTTGTCTTGGTCTCCCCATATCTCTTACCTCCGTGTTGAGTGCTCTAAGTCCCTTACCCTCCTTCGGGTCTTGTCCCATACTTCTTGGGGGGCAGATAGGCGCACTCTCCTTGCTTTACATTCCTCTCTCGTCCTGTCTAAACTCGATTATGGTTGCCCTGCTTACTCGTCTGCTTCTCCTTCTACTCTTCGCCGTCTTGATGCTTTGCACCATACTGGGTTGCGCCTCAGTTCTGGTGCCTTTCGTTCGACTCCCGTCCTTAGCTTGTATGTTGACACTGGCTTCCTGTCTCTCCAGGACCGCCGTGATCGCTACTGTCTTCGCTATCTTGCGCGGTCCTTGCAACATCCTTCCTCTCGTCTCTGTCGTGCTTTAACTTTTACCCCTCCTGCGGTTCCTGTTCCTCTTCACCACCTCCCTCTTTCTGTCCGGTTATCTCGCCTGCAGGATTCTCTTTCCGTTCGTATTTCTGATGTTTCTCCTCGTGTTGTTCCTTCTTTGCCCCCGTGGAGGGTCCCTCTTCCGCGGTTTTGTACATCCTTGACTCGTATCACTAAAGCTTTTACCCCTCCTACAGTTCTAAAACGCCTTTTCCTCGAGCACTTTTCTTCTCACTCCCGCTCCGTTTCTGTCTTCACCGATGGGTCTAAGTCAGCGGACGGTGTTGGCTACTCTGTTGTTTTTCCTGATCGCACTTATATGTGTCGCTTGCCTCCGGAGACTAGCATCTTTACAGCGGAACTTTATGCTATTCTCTATGCTCTTCGTCTCCTGCTTTCTCGTTGTCAGTCTTCGTTTGTGGTTGTTGTTGACTCTCGTAGTGCCCTCATGGCTCTCGGGTGCTTTAATCCAGTTCATCCGGTAGTTGTCGAGATCCAGCATTGGCTGTTTCTCGTTCACAGTAAATTTAAGTCGGTTGAGTTTTGTTGGGTTCCCAGCCATATTGGCGTGTCTTTAAATGAGCGTGCGGATGCTGCCGCTAAGGAAGCTGTCCGCTCTTGTCCCATCTCTCGTAAAGGCATTCCGTATTCCGACTTTTACCCGGTTATCCATTCCTCAGTCCTTACCCGTTGGCAGGCTTCTTGGTTGTCTGTTACTGGTAACAAGCTACGTACTCTTAAATGTTGTGTTTCCTCGTGGCCGTCCTCCTTCCACCGTAACCGGCGGTGGGAAACAGCTCTAGCGAGGTTGCGTATTGGCCATACTCGCTTAACCCATGGTCACTTGATGGAGCGCCGCCCTGCTCCTTATTGTCCTAGTTGCATTGTCCCTCTTACGGTCGTGCATGTCCTTCTTGAATGTCCTGACTTCCAGGACGAGCGTGTGTCTTGCTTTCCGACCGCCCCTCGCGGTCACCTGTCCCTCGATAGAATTCTTGGTGACTCGGATACTTTTGATATCGTTCGCCTTATGCGTTTTTGTTCTCGTATTGGCATCCTTGGTGATATTTAGCGCCCTCTGATTATTTTGCGTATTTGATGGTGCTACATAGCCTTCCCGGTTTGGTGCCTTCTTTTGATAATTACTTACTTACTTTGAGCGTCGGACAGGTGCTTGCATCTCTTCTTATCAATAAAACGTTCTTATTTTTCAAAAATTCGTCTAAAATCAATTTCTGAAAATATTTTGATGAAAGTTTCTCGACAAGTTTCTGAAGTCATTATGTTGGAGATTTGTTACATTTTTAAGTTATTTTTACATAATTTGAATATTTCTAGCTAATAGACCCATAATATGCGCGGTCTAAGGGTTAACATTTTTTTGGCTGTGTGTTCCTGTATGTTTTGTAATAGAAAAACACTTTTGTAATATTGATAGACTTTTGATAGTATTAATTGCTGATACATCAAGAAAAGGCCAATTCAAAATATGGATCAAAATTGAGATCAAGTTTTTTCATCTTACTGTTGAGTTAATTTAGAGGTGAAGCATAATTGTATGGTCTTAGATTGCTTTTCAGAATTAAGTCGTCACAAATTACAAATGTCAAGTATTGCGTCTCCAAAGTACTGTACAGAGTCAATATAATATTGTGCCTATTACAATGAAGGCTGTTGGAAAGAGGCTCACATTAGTCTGCATTGAAAGGGCTCCATTATCTGAACTTGTCACCAAGAAAGACAAATAATGTCCACACGGTAACTTCCCCAATGGAATAAAAAGTCGCTATCTGGGTATTTTGTACACGTAGTTGTTTATGTATGGGTAATATGGCACCTGTGGCTGGGTTTGTTGTAATGGGGGCTGCAAGAGTGAGTTGAGACCCGGCCCATGCCGTGCATATTTGGGGGATGATGGCACTGTCCCTGACAAAGGGCTCTGAAGAAATCCCAAGAGCAAGTCTGGAAGAAGATGATATGCTCAGCTGTGGGTTGGCTCATGACTTGAAAATGACCACAAGACTGGTCCCACTGCAGATTCACGGTGCTGCGTCAGGAGAAGCCTATGGGTCAAGGCCAGGCAGCCCCGGGTATAGAGGAGAGACGGCAGGCGGCTCAATCATCCCGGCGGAATCAACGGTTGGCAGCACAGATGGAGCGTCGACCTGCGGTTGTAGCTGCTTTGAAATTAAAGAAGGTAAGTGTTGGTTTCCAATTGTGTTCATAGTTTAGGAATCATTCAAACTGCTTAAATGCATTATAATTTTGTTCTGTATTCATAGCAAGATATTAATTTTTTCATTCATTTTTTATTTCTGTGCCTATAGAAACTATTCATAGCAAGATTTTAGATAAAAATTCTCTTTTATTATATGGAGTGACACATTGCATTGGTAATAGTTCAGTTAAAAGTAGAAGTAAATTTTAACTAGCAAGATTTTTTTTGCTATTTTCCCATGCATTTATTTTTCATCTCTCTTACATTGTGTTAACCACTCACTTCATTTACAGAGCCAAGCAAGTGTTTTAAATTATTTTTTACAGAACTATTAACCTTGTGTTGGTTCTAGGGATCACTGTCCCTATGGTGGTCTGATCAAGCAGGCTGTTGGATGCTGCTGCTGTTGTTGACATGATTCATAGCCTAGAAAAGTGTTTTAAAAGTTCTCTTGAAATCTGTTTAAGGTAGCTAGTCAAACTAACACTCCCGTGATCCCTTAATGTTGATGTAATGTGAAAGATTTAGGAGTGTTTATCAGAAGACTTTTAAAGAACTATAATGGTACATCAGCTTACAAATTTAATCTGTTCCCAGAGACTTAGTAAGCTGAGAATTTGCATCCCAAAATTTGCATCACATTATTTCTTATTTCACATAAGAAATAATGTGAATTAAATTAATCTGTTCCACACTCAAAAATATTAACTTCAAAAAAATTTGATGCCTAATTCACCCTAATCTTAGTGCTACAAATTATTGCTTACCTTTATTGATGGCGTATGGAAGACAGTACTCGCGTAGTTGTACTCATTGCGGGGTTGAGCTTTGCTCTTTGGTCCCACCTCTCATTTGTCAATCAACTGGTGTACAGATTCCCAATTCTACTGGGCTCTATTGTATCTACATTTGAGACTATGGAGTCCTCCACTACATCACTTCCTAGTGCATTCCATCTGTTAACTACTCTGACACTGAAAAAATTCTTTCTAATGTGTCTGTGCCTCATTTGGGTACTGAGTTTCCACCTGTGTCCCTTTGTTCGTGTTCCATCCGTGCTAAGGAGTTTGTCTTTGTCCACCCTGTCAATTCCCCTGAGAATTTTGTAGGTAGTCGGCAAACATTGAGAGTAATGAGTCTATACCCTCTTGAATATTGTTTATATATTTGAAATAGGAGTGATTTTTGCTTTGAATTTTCCCCATAAGAACTCTACCTGTAACTCCAAATTGGGAAATTTATCAGGAAAGCCGAAGCTTTCCCAGCGACAAATGGCCAAAATTTAACAGGAAACATAGCACCCTAAAGACGAATGTCAAAATTTACCTGGAAACCCAACACCCTATGAGTAACTGGAAAATATACCTAGAAACCCAACAGTCTGAGTGACTGGAAAAAAATTATATGGAAGCCCGACACTAAACACGAATGTCAAAATTTATCAGGAAACCCGACAGTCCAGCAGTGACTGAAACCTGACAGTCTAAAGAGGAATGGAATTTTTGGGAGCCATTCCTCGCTGGGGTGTCATCCCTACTACTGTCTACCTACCTACCTACCAACCCTAACATACTCCTTTTGCTGTTATTACACTATGTACTTAAGTTATACACAAGTATCGACATTTGTGTTCATAGCGAACCACTAAGCTGGTATAGTGAGTCCAGACAGTAAAAAGTGGTCACACAGTCAGCAGACAACGCTGCTTCTCCACACCAAGATTACTGCTCCCACTACAGTGCTAATTATCACCACAATCCTGCTATTATCAGAATCCTGGTCATTTTTATCAGTCAGGGATCTTCTGTAATATCATCTCTAAATAATAGCATGTACATATATATTTTGACATTTTTTAGCGATGCTGTGGTCATAAGCTGAACAGCAGTGCTGTGCTCTCATGCTGCGTGTGCCATGAGCGCACAGTCTTTGTGGCTCACTCAGAACTGAGGCGCTCTCATCCGGATATGTTACCCACGATTTTTTTCTTTTTTTTTTTTTTGTCTGTTTACTATAGCTGGACTATAGCTGCCCTTATCCCTTGTGGGGCATTTAAAATCGTGCGCTAGACCCTCAGTTGTATATGTATGTAATGTGTGGTTTTGGGAGAGTTACTCCCATCGTATATGTATGTATTGCACGGTTTAAGGTTTAAGAGTTGTTTTACTTGACACAAAAGCTGAACTTTTTGTTAAAAAATCATGTCTTTTCTCTCTTGGCTATACTGCTTGTTGAAGACTTGAACAACAGATTTCCTGCATTTCCTGGTACCTGATGCCATAGTATCTGGATTCAAAAAAATATGCCCAGATATAAAATGGTAAGAGGGGAAAAGTCTGTCTGCTGCAGGCAGCCTCAAAACAATATTGGGCCATTGAGCAGGTGCAGAGGTCGCGTCACAGCGACACTGTGGTCGGCTGTGAAACTACAAAGGCCTCTCATAAGTTGAGGTGCCACTTGGGTCCGGACATGTTACGGCCCTATTGGGTCGCAACTGGGTTCTTTCTCTGATGTTAATAGAGTTTGGGTATCCGGCCCCAAGTTAGTAGTGGCTTTCAAGGGGTGTGATCCGTAACGCAAGTAAATTAAAGGGGAAGGGAGACAAAGACACTAAACTTAAATATATAATTACCATCACCAATAAATAAATATATAAATTAACACACGGGGGGGTATACAATATGGTCTTCCTCTGAAGACGCAGGAATGTTCCACGGTGCTCAACGATGCTTAGCCCTTGGTCCTCTTGTGGCCTCACTCTCGAGTCTACCCTGGCCACAGGCCAGCCAAATCACAGTTCCACTGGGGGCACCGTTGTACTCACCTAGTTCTCACCTAGTTGTGTTTGCGGGGGTTGAGCTCTGGCTCTTTGGTCCCGCCTCTCAACCGTCAATCAACAGGTGTACAGATTCCTGAGCCTATCGGGCTCTGTCATATCTACACTTGAAACTGTGTATGGAGTCAGCCTCCACCACATCACTTCCTAATGCATTCCATTTGTCAACCACTCCTCCACAACCTCCACAACAGACCTCCACAACCAAAGGTTGTGGAGGCCTTCAACCACAAATCCAGCCTGTAGCTGGCAGGTTCCAATCAGTTCCGCTGGTTAGGCCACTCCACGACCAATACTAGGGTTGCGAGCCCTAGGCAGGAGCCTAGTGTGATTTCACAGATCACTCTCCTCACCACAACACCCCAGTGGTTAGTCTTCTCCACCAGTCAGCCCCGGGCACGACAATCCCTGGTTCTGCCACCTCACAGGCAGGCTAACACAACAGTGTTCATCCGGGGGGTGACTCACAGCTTCAGCAGCAAATGCGTGGAGGTTCTACGGCTGCCTTGGGTAGACTGATCCACCGTCCAATTCAGCAGTCCCAGGTCGACTCTGTAATCAGACACGTCATCAGTACTGATGACACACTAGGGCACCTCACTCACAGGCTTAAACACAAATGCCCACCTATCCACTCCATAGATGGCCTTGCTGTCTAAGCATCACCTCACCAGAGGTCAGCAGCGGCTATGTTACGAGCTGATTAGGACAGGAAACCAGCCCCTGAGGCCGGTATATCCTGTCCTCACTAGATGGCGTCGTCCATTTGGAGGGGGTTTCGGGAGCTGACCCACAGATGGCGCTGTCGTCACTGCTCCGTGCTCGGACGCTGGGCTCGGGTCCGTAACAGGACAGCAAACAAATAGATTGAATAAATGAAAAATTGCGGTCCAGCAGTTCGGGGAGTGTACTATAGATTTGCAAAAATTTTAATTTCCTAATGTTAAATTGTAGATATTGTCAGCATGCCTCTAAGCACAGCTACATTCGGCTAAGTGAACTATACTTGTAAGCAAAACTTTGTTAATTCTTCAGTTCACAGTAAAATGGTTAAGCCTTTAATCCAGATTTATCTGACACTAATGCAAAGTTAAATATTTAACCGTTTCAGAAGAGTGTTGAGCAACGTCTCAATGGCCCACGACCATTATCGGTGAAACAGCGCCTGGCAGTGAAAGGGCGGTTAAGTGTACCTGATGACGTTGGAATGGGGTCCATGGTAACAAGAGGACGAGGAGGCCTGCGAGGACTACGAGGTGCAAATTATAGAGGAGCAACATTCAGAGGTGTTGGTCCAAGAGGTGGTCGTGGAAGCTTTGGATTAAGAGGTAACTTTATTTATATGCACGTGTACCTATATCCCCCTTCTCCCCGCCACATATGTATGCAAGTGCGTGCACATACAGGCTAGAAGGGGAAATATCGTTTTAAAAAAGGTAGAAACCAGTTCATTAAATTTTTTTATACTAATTTAGATGGTGCAAGTTAAAAAACATGAACTAACTGTAATGTAGCGCTTGATACCGTATATTGTTACATTGCACGAAATACAGCAGATAAAATAAACATTGTTTAATATTGTGGAATTAGGCTGTTACCAATAGCTTGGGGTGCTCAAATGATAAAAAATGGATTGATATATTTTGGAATATCATCTTTGAAGATATTTATGCATTAAGAGTAAGGGGAGGGGATGTTCCTTCTGCTGGTCCTGGTATTTGCTAGGGAAGACAAAATGTAACTTTGATTTTGTTCTGCCTGATCCAATAACCCTGAGTAGATTGGATTACTGTTTATTGCTATTACTATAATACTGTATAGTAAACAACGTTTATTTTCAAGTTGCTTTAGTATTAATTAAATCTTGCCATTCTTAAATGTTAGGTCGTGGAAGTATTGCCGGAGGCCGTGGAAGTATCGCCGGAGGCCGTGGCAGCATGGTCGGAGGTCGTGGCAGCATTACTGGAGGCCGCGGCATTGGCGGAGGACGTGGCATTGCAGGAGGCCGGGGCAACATTGGTGGAGGCCGTGGTAGTATTATTGGAGGTCGTGGCGGTGTACGTGGCATCAGAGGTGGAAGGTTCTTAAGGGGTCGCGGTGGTGGACGTGGCATGAGTCAAGGGCGTGGCGGTCCCAGGGGTGGACTCCGTGGCCGAGGCTTTGCCGCAGCACAAGGACGTGGAACTACTAGGTATGTTAACAACTTCTGTTTCAACTTAACAGAAGTTTATTTAATCAAATGACATTTGATATTTATTATTTACATTTAGGTCAATTTATGGTTTGTTTTTGTTATACAAAATGCCCTTTTCTGTTAACGAGTATGGCATGGACTTGCGAAATAACATTTTAAAGGTGAATAAATGTATACTGAAATGTTTTTATGGTGATATGAGGTTCAAGTAGACAAATATAAAATTTTCTTGCAGAAGTCGGTAAATCATTAGACTGGGGTATGTTTGAGATTAATAATATTGAATGAATGAATGACTATAACAATTAACTCTTCATATGGAAAAATTTCTGACAATCCTTCCTCAGTGCAGAATTTTGTATCAAAGTGAGGATTTTTGTATTACAGTGAGGAATTTAGAGAAAATCAGCTTTCCAAAAATATGTATATTAAATGTAGCTTTGTTAATTAGGATCTTCCTGTTTGAAATCAACACTGTTCTTTCATTACTTTCTAGGTGTTCAACCCATTTGGATTTTAAGTATTTTTTCTAGTGTTTTGACTAGATTTAGATTTACAACCTACAATTTAGAGGTTCTTCTCGACACCATTTTTATAGATTGGTACTATGTTTGACTTACACACAGAGATCACACTAACGTGATGCATCAAATTAACAAATCCACAAGGGCCGTGACGAGGATTTGAACCTGCTTGTATGTTTGACTGTTTACATACCACTGTATCTGCTAAGTTTCCTGAGCACAAGAAGTAGTATGGAACTCTATCAGTCTTAGGAGACTATGGAGTTGTGCTCTGGTTCTCAGTCTGGAGTGGCCTCTGTAGGGTGCAAAGGAATCTTAGCAGATAAGATGTCCAGAATATTAATTGGAGTGGAATTCTCAGTTGCAAATTCTCGCAGCATCCAAAGTGCTCGGTCTGGTCCAACTGCTTTATTTCTTCCTAGGTCCTGAGTAATTTGCAGGCGATGAGTCACAATAACGTGGCTAAAGTATGTTGACCAGACCACACACTAGAAGGTGAAGGGACGACGACGTTTCGGTCCGTCCTGGACCATTCTCAAGTCCTGAATAATTTGTCCACTTTGTTTTGAGATACCTCTATGAATTCTATTACGTTCTCTGGAATTGGTATAGGGTCCAGCTCTCATCCTAATCTTCAATACAAACACACTTTGGAACTGTTCAGTTAGCATGTCACACATTTCCTTTTATTCTCCCTGTAGCCCTGTTTCCTGTTCACAGTATCTCGATTTTATCCAAATGCAGATGCGGAGCCAATGACGTGGCTGAAGAGATTTTAATCTCGATTTTATCCTTTACATGCAGCTTGCTTTTAATGAATTTATAGAAAAGGCCTTATCTCTCTTACATTTGTTCACTATACCTTTCTCAAAGTTCATTTCTGCCTCTCTCCTCACTGCTGTGTATTTGTTTCTTGCTTGTAATGCTGGTATGTTTATGGGTCAGGCCTCTTTCACTGTTGAACCCATTTTCTTGTCCTCTTGTTTTCTCACAATTTCTGTTGACCCAGCTGTGTTTTCTGGTCCTGCATCTTTGTTATGAAATGAATATTTGTGTGGCTTCATAGTTTATTTTGCAAAATTTGGCAAATATATATCAAAAAAAATTGGACGAGTAAAGGTTGGAGTAATGCCATGAACTTCACACTGTACTGACATCTCATTAGATTTCATCCTAGATTCATTTTCAACTTGATGAGAGTTGCTCAGAGCTGTTGGGTTACATGCTATGTTTCTTAAAGCATTATAGCCAAACTTAGGCCTTCTCGGACCAGCCTATGCCCGTCCGTCCCATACCCCATACCATTTTCCGAGGCTAGTCCAAATTGTCTGGCCTCCAATTTTGGACAGGCACCTTCTCTTGTTTAGATATTCATGTTATATATGTATAGATGCGAACAAGCCTGATGGTCCCCAGACATATATGCAACTGAAATATGTATAGACGTGTGTATTTATTTTCATCATTCATAGTTTATATTTTTCTATCAAATGAAGACTTTAAATAAAGGTGCATTTATAGTAGTAACTTTGCCACAAAGACTGGTTGCATTCAAATTTAGAGGTACAGTATACTGTACTTCTATTTCTTGTATAATTCCTTATACACCTTATAACTTCCTACCACTCCTTATACACCTTATAACTTCCTGCCACTATTTAATAAATCTAAATTGACATTATTAGGGGTCGAGGCCGTGGAGGACGCATCAGCCGTGGTGGACGTGGGAGCCGAGGAGCCCGTGGTGGAGCCAACGTCAATCCCGACGGAGGAAACTTTACCCGTGAGGAACTTGATCAGCAGCTTGACGAGTACATGAGCAAGACTAAGACCGTCCTCGACTCCGAGCTTGATCAGTACATGAAAGATGCCCCAGTTTAAAAGTGCTATATATATATTGTATTGGAATCAAGTACAGTACATGTATTTTCTAGCCAGAAATGAGTTTTGATGCTCATTGACCCAAAAAGTGGAGTGGAATACTATTTGTGCAACACCCCAAAATTTATTTTGTAAAATAATGATTATATTTTACCTATTCAAGGTAATTGCTGTAAAAATGTAATTTGGATTGATACCACTGGCAGGCACAGCAGTGATGAAAAAGTAGTATTCCTCCCAAAATTGAGTAAAGTTATATTTTTTATATTATACCATCTGCCAGTGCTGGTAGTACAGTGCTTTTATTGATGTTTGTGGCAATGTCAATTTTCCAGGAAAATCTTTTCAATCAGTTGTCCACTTGAATTTGAATGCTCAAATACTCTAGTTTTCCAAAGAACTAAACTGTTGAAGAATGACTAATAGTTATCTTGAGAAACTTTGCTACATTTACATCAGCCCTTTCCCCCCCCCCCACCCCCCATCCTAAGGAAATTGTGCCCATTATAATTGTACACAATTGTACAATTAAATTGAAATCTAACACAATTGTGCACATTAATGTTTTCACACACGTCTTCTCGAGTGCAGTTGGTGTGGACCCGAAACTCGTCCACGTGTGGTTTAGGTTCACATGATCGATAATTTACTCTTGATGGGAAAGGCCTGGCACTGTGTGTCACAGTTCAAAGATGTTAATATTAGCTAGGGAAAAATGAATTATATATCCTAATTAAATAATTTTTTTATTTAGTAACCTTTGTGTAATTAGTGAAGTGTTTGTAGTAGTTGGTTATTATCTGGACTAATGTTATTAATCCAGAGTTGAATAATAAGACTTTGTCAGTGTTAGTCTTGAAGAATCTTATGATTTTCACCATGTCAAACTTGGACATTTGTTTGTCTTATGTATGTTCAATATTTTTGAGAATTTGTTCCTTATTTATGCACTTTTTGTTTTAATACTTTATTTTGTAATTTATGTATCAAACTTTCTTGTTAAGTGATTGAAACTTTGTAATAATGAATGACTTCAAGTAACTGCTGTGTGTATTTTGAAGCCTGCATTTTTGGAGTAAATAACTTGTATAAGGGTTTTTGCATTTGCACATTACCCTCCAAACACGCGGCGATGGCGCGTCTGGCATCCTCTCGGACGTAGGTTTGAATAGGACGATGCTACATTTGAACCAGTTTTTAAACCTAACAAGTTATAAGAAACCAATATAGCAAGTTGTAATACGTTATACCAAGATGTAACAATTGTATTGCAAGTTGTAACAAGCCAAAAATAGTGACAATTAGTTTGCAGGTAAACTAGATAAAGAATGTTTTTTTTTTTTTGTTGTTGTAAGTGATAGATGTTGCCTTTGTTAACGGTATCAATACCCATAAATTATGGTATTAATACCTTTGACATTTTGTTTGGTGAAGAAACGAGAAGTTTTATTAGTGCTATGTGCTGTTAATTGTGCAAGACGTGGATGCCATTACACAACTTGTGCAACAATTATGTTGGAGTTGTTAGCTGAAGAGTAAGGATTTTTGTGATGAACTTGTTCCAAAATGTGTACTAATGGAATAATATGCTGGTGAAGCTTGCACTAGTCACTTACACTGTAGAAGCTTTGTTTCTATTTGCCATGTATCGTTTTATACACTTTGTGAAGCCAATTTGAATATACAGTACAGTAATCAATTAGAATAATACTTTGAATAAGTTGTATATACTGTGTATAATAATTGCAAGAAAGTGGTTTTTATTGTCTTGTCGATAAATCATGAAAACAGACATGATTTTGGCAGTAAATTGGTAATCTAATTTATATGGAATAGAAAGAGGAAAGGATACAACAATTTGAAATTTGATTTTTTTACAAGTTCCAACCTTGTCACTTGCAGTGTGATATTTTGAAGTTAGCTAAGGTATATATATGTGTTTTTAAAGAATTATTGTAATTTAGTCAATGTACTAATAAGGAAAAAAGTATGTAGCTACTCTTTGTAGGTACTGTCTAAACTCGGTAACCAGATTTATTTGGGGCCCACCCTCATTCGGGTTAGCCAAATAATTTTACAGGCATGTATAATTTAAGAAAACTCAATTTATTTTGGTTTTTATTTGGCAGAAATCTCTAATCCAAATTCCCATTCTATTTGGGTTGAAAGATTAAAAACTGGAACATGGATTCATTTGGATTACTATTAAATTCAGCTTACTGGAATCTGAATTACCGAGCTCTTGGAAGACTGATTTGGTAAAATATTTGTACTTTTTGTTTTTATCGCTGCAAGTATTATACAATCCTTGTTGAATCTCTTCATTTTTACTAATTATGTTGACTACTGATGGAAAGGTCCTCGTTCAATTGAGGCAGTGTTAATAAGTCAACTTGTGTTGTTGAAGAAAGCACTTTGAAGGAGTGAAAAGGTCATCAGGGTTGGGATGAAAATCAGTTTAAAAGCCTTTAAAGTTTTTCAAGAAGTTGTTGAGAAGCAAGAGAACAGATTATGTAAGAAAAATAACAAAAACAAATATGGCAACATTAAAAGATTAAAATGGCACTACATTTATTTTTTTAATATTCCCTATCCTTGTATTGACTACTGGTGCTACATAGCCTTCCCGGCTTGGTGCCCCCTTTCATAATTACTTACTTATTGACCACTGGATTATTCAAGTTGAAATTTTTGCGTAAAACGTAAATGACATCTTTGTGCTCCCAAATATGATTTTTATGTAATTCCAAATTAATAAATGTATAACTACATACACATTCCCTTCTCACCCTTTTGAAGATGTATTATTAAATACGAAAGTACTTAAGGAAATTCCTGTTACAATTCTTCCTCCGTGGTCTGACAATATCATTTTTCATCACGTTAACTTTCGTAATTTACACACACACATACATTTAAATTTGATACTAAATTGACATTTTTAAATTGCAAAAAAGTCTGGACTTGCAATGCCGTCGTGCTAATATTGCCAAATTGTGTTGAGTGGTGATTGAGTCGTTTGAAGGATGTTGACCAGACCACACTAGAAGGTGAAGGGACGACGATGTTTCGGTCCGTCCTGGACCATTCTCAAGTCGAAGGAATGGTCCAAGGACATTCCAAGAAAACGACAAGTCTAAGTCGTTTGAAGGAAGTAATTATAGAGGAGTGAAGTCAGAATGACTAGTAAATCCTGCAACATCTTTACCTTTTTTCTAGTCCAAATTTCCTAGTGATGTTGGCATGTTTACTCGTTAAATTAATGTACTGTACCAAAATAGTTTCTAAAAGTTTTATTATTCTTTACTGCTTAATTGGTAATTGGAGTCATTTGAGCATCCGATCCCATTTTTTTTTATCTTTGGCAAGATAAAAGTGTAGTTGTCTAGGAACAATCAAATTGATTCCTATAGCTCACCTATAAAGCTGTTTTTAACTTTACAAGCTCTCAGACACTTTTTTTTTATTATTATTATTATTATTTTCTACCACAGACGTGGCCACACATTTACAATGCTAACCAGCATATATACATTTTCTTCTGTCCTCCATGGACAGGGTTAGAGAAGTGTTAAACATAGAGTTCAAGGGTTTATTGAACACTCAACCACAGAAGGTGATTCGGTGCTTTTAAAATGCTAAGCTAACCTACATACGTAAATACATAGATACACAGATTTACGTATGCCCTACATAAAGTGTTTGATGTGTCTTTTACATAGTGTCATTAATGTACATTCACAAAGGTGAAATGTAATTCTGATCAGCTTCCATATATACTTTATACCCATACATATACATACATATATACACACATGCATTCACATACATCTGTCTCATTTACACTGACAGGGTGAGATAGCTGATAAAGAAACTAGTGTGCAATTAAGCACTTAATCACTGAAGGTGATGAAGGTGCTTTTACAAGCTCAGGTTATATAGTTACATCATATATATACATTGAATAAATGATATATTACATGGTCAATCTTGGATACAAGTCCAATATATCATCAAGTGTTCCAGTACTCATATAGTAATTACAGAGTTCAGCATACCTTAGCCCAGGAGGACGAAAGTCAGTCAGTATGGGACATTCTACATATAATGTTCAAGAGAGTGCATGTTTTCTCTTTCACAAAGTTGACACATTGTGTACTCGACATTTGGGTTTTGAGAAAGCTGCCAGATACGTCTATATCCCAGGCGTATTCTGGCCACTATAACATCACATTGCCGGGTTCTTGTTCTATTAGTCCCATATGTGAATGCCGCCTCACGATATCTATCATAATATTTAATGCTACAACTTTCAGGTCTTTGTGAATTTGTTAGGTCGGTGAGATTTTCATTAGATATTTGTTTAAGTATTCTCTTTGTCACTGCTAATGAAACACCCATATCAATTTCTACCACTGGTTTTCTGCAGGCTGACTTAGCAAGCATATCAACAGTGTCATGCCTTGAGATGCCAACATGTGATGGTATCCATAGGAATTTAATCTCAAATCTGTTTTCTTTAGCAGCTAAAACATTCATTCGAATATCACTGACTATTTTATGGGTGTCACTACTATGTGCATTCAGTGCCAGGAGTGCACTCTGCGAGTCACAGTATATAAGTCCACTGCCTTTGTCTTTTAAAAATTCAGTGGCAAGGTATATGCCTGCAAGTTCGGTTTGAGTTGTACTTGCCCAGTCATTGACGCGCTTCATTGCTGTATGTACGAGAGAAGATTGTTCAAATATGTTAGATGCACATCCGGTACATCGTCCACCTTCTACAGAGCCGTCGGTATAGCACTGATAAACATCGTTACCCATACTCCGAGTACTTTCAGTGATGCTTTTCAGTGTTAACTGTTTTAATAATGTAGTGTGCACACTATCTTTCTTGGGCGAATTTACAAAATCAACTGATAGATCCCAGTTATCCCATGGAGTAATTGGCTGATTAATCATTAGTTGAGTTGGGTACATATTTAATATTTTGATGGAGTTGGCTACCTTGTAGAACCAATATACATAATCAGATTTCGTTCTTCTTCTATAGACCTGAGGTGAGTGCAGCATATTAGAAAGTTTAGCTTGAAACTTCATGTGTTGTCTAGATCTACTCAATGTCTTCACGCCGAAAACTGTGCTAATAGACAAAATTCTCTCACTTATGGTAGGTAATTTTAACTCTGCTCTCATATTAACTATTCTCGTGGACTTTGGAGCCCCAAGGATGAGACGCATAGCTTCATTTTGCAAGGTTTGAAGAGATTTCAGCTCTTTGTCAGTATACAGTGTGAGATGTAGAGCATTGTAGTCAATCACAGAGCGTATAAATGATACATAAAACATTCTAGCAAGTCTCATGTTAAGTCCATGATTGACACCAACAAGGACCCGCAAGGGCTTTAATCAGGGAGCTGGTCGGCCGAGCGGACAGCACGCGGGACTTGTGATCCTGTGGTCCTCGGTTCGATCCCAGGCGCCGGCGAGAAACAATGGGCAGAGTTTCTTTCACCCTATGCCCCTGTTACCTAACAGTAAAATAGGTACCTGGGTGTTAGTCAGCTGTCACGGGCTGCTTCCTGGGGGTGGAGGCCTGGTCGAGGACCGGGCCGCGGGGACACTAAAAAGCCCCGAAATCATCTCAAGATAACCTCAAGATAACCTCAAGATCTCTCCCAAAGTCTCCTCTTGAGAGAAGAAAGGTACCCAGGGTCGTTAATGGGAACACCAAGGTATCTGTAAGACTCGCAGTTCTCAAGTGCTCGCCCATCTATATGATAATTGGGTGGTGGAATACCACATGGAATGAGGGCACGAGTTTTCTGTACAGAGATAAGGAGGCCACATTCCTCAGCTCTAGTAGCAAAAGCGTCGAGCAGAACTTGCATTCTAGGCTCGGAGGCAGCCTGTAAACATATATCATCAGCATAACAAATGACAGTGTCTTCATTATTAGTTGGAAGATCTTTAATAAGTTTATGCATCAGAACGTTGAACAACAAGGGGCTGAGGTCCCCTCCTTGTGGAGTTCCCAGTTCAAAGTGTTTGCTCTCTGTGCTTTTAACACCATTAAACAAAACATATGCTGTTCGATTAGACAAATAGCCCTTTATCCATTTCAGTAATTTTCCTTGTATTCCCAGCTCGGCAAGCTGTTCCAGTATGATTTCTCTGTTTGCTGTATCAAAAGCTGCTGCTAGGTCGATGAAGACTGTTTGAGGGGACGCTTTAATATGTGCGAAGTACTCAGCAAAACAGTGTTGTGTACTGAGTCCAGGCATAAATCCAAACAGTTGGGGTGACAGGTGCCCCTGTATACGATACATGAATCGGTTAAGAACAATACGTTCAAGCACTTTGCAAACACACGATGTTAGAGATATGGGTCTATAATTATCTGAGTGTGGTTTTGGGATGGGAACAATGACACTTTGTCCAAGCATCAGGTAATACTCCTTCACGTAAACTCATTCTGTACAACATTAATAGTGGATTACCTGGTACGTGTGAGACTAATCTCAGTAGACTGTAAGTAATACCCTCCTCTCCAGGAGCAGTTGATTTTCCCATCTTTAGTGCATGATTTAATTCCCATTCAGTTACATCATTAAGGTCTGACACGTCGATAGCTGTACAGGCAAGATTGATGGTTCCCATTCAGTTACATCATTAAGGTCTGACACGTCGATTGCTGTACAGGCAAGATTGATGGTTCGTTGTCTGTTGGGGCGTGTGTCATCAAGTTTGTGCTGTATGTTAATTGGGAGTGAGTCGTAGCTCGATGCTAGTGCCCATCGATCAAGGAGGATGTTTGCTAGTTCTAGTGGGCTGTGGTGCAGCGGTTTGGCTGGGCTGCTTCTAGAGATTTTTCGTATCTTTTCCCAAACTTCAACAAGTGTTGTTTGCTCATTTATACTTTGTAGAAACTCTTCCCAATGTTTATTACGTATGACGTTGCTCATGTCTCTCACCTCTCTATTTGCAACTAGAAATGCATGCAAGTTACCTTGTGCTTTGGTTCGTTTGTACGTATCTCCAAGTTGCTTTACTCGTTCATGTTCTTTAACAAATACGGGGTCAAGGACCCACTTGGGTGGTGGTAGGTGTTGCCCACTTCTGCTAGGCTTACGACCTGTTCCCCAACACACCCATGTGTCATAGTAGGTAGTAATCGTATCAACGAGATCTCTGGAGAAGGCTTGTACATTCGTTATTGTATAATCTTGATACCATTTTGAAATACAATTAATAAAGTGGTCATGCAAGCCATATGGAATATTCATTTTCCGTCTCTGATGTCTATTAGGTACATCACACTCCACCTCATAGGAAGCGGAAACTGCATAGTGATCACTAACCAAGTGATTTACCAACGAACATTCCATCCTATCTTGCACAAGGTTTCTACCCAATACATAATCAAGTCTGCCTTCCAATAAATGAGTTTGGGTATCCGTAGTATACACGGTTAATCTGTTGTCATAAACATATTTTATAAATTTGCATCCATTATCGTTGTTAGTACTGTCCCCCAGCGTAATATGTCTAGCATTAAAATCTCTCATGTATATTGTCCCATGATTGTCTAGATCCGGGAACAATGCTACATTGAGTTTCTGGCTTCTGGCATATACGTTGAGGAATGAAAAGTGGCCTGCTGTAGTTTGTACATGAAAGTGATGGTACTGTGTGTGTACATTGTGTGACGTGCTCACAAGAATGTGCGGTAAATCACTTCTGACGTATGTTAATAGGCCAGTGGCGTTACTGTTATTATAGGATGCATACCCTCTGATCTTTGGTGGGGTTTTGTTTATAATGTTGGACGTGTATTTGGCAACAGCCAAGTACCAAATGAGAAATATTTCCCTATTGGCCTACCTACCCAATAGATAAATTGCTGACCTGGAGAGCGTGCAGAGATCCTTTACTGCTAGAATCCGCTCAGTAAAACATCTAAACTATTAGGACCGAATAAAGAGCCTAAATCTGTACTCCCTTGAGCGCAGGCGGGAGAGATACATAATAATTTACACGTGGAAAATATTAGAGGGGCTGGTCCCAAACCTGCCCACAGAAATAACATCACATGAGACCAGAAGACATGGCAGGATGTGCAGAATACCCCCGTTGAAAAGCAGAGGTGCAACAGGTACTCTGAGAGAGAACTCTATCAACATCAGAGGCCCGAGACTGTTCAACACGCTTCCACTACACATAAGGGACATAACTGGCCGACCCCTCACAGTGTTCAAGAGAGAACTATCAACATCAGAGGCCCGAGACTGTTCAACACGCTTCCACTACACATAAGGGACATAACTGGCCGACCCTTCATAGTGTTCAAGAGAGAACTATCAACATCAGAGGCCCGAGACTGTTCAACACACTTCCACTACACATAAGGGACATAACTGGCCGACCCCTCACAGTGTTCAAGAGAGAACTATCAACATCAGAGGCCCGAGACTGTTCAACACGCTTCCACTACACATAAGGGACATAACTGCCCGACCCCTCACAGTGTACAAGAGAGAACTATCAACATCAGAGGCCCGAGACTGTTCAACACACTTCCACTACACATAAGGGACATAACTGGCCGACCCCTCACAGTGTTCAAGAGAGAACTATCAACATCAGAGGCCCGAGACTGTTCAACACGCTTCCACTACACATAAGGGACATAACTGGCCGACCCCTCACAGTGTTCAAGAGAGAACTATCAACATCAGAGGCCCGAGACTGTTCAACACGCTTCCACTACACATAAGGGACATAACTGGCCGACCCCTCACAGTGTACAAGAGAGAACTATCAACATCAGAGGCCCGAGACTGTTCAACACACTTCCACTACACATAAGGGACATAACTGGCCGACCCCTCACAGTGTTCAAGAGAGAACTATCAACATCAGAGACCCGAGACTGTTCAACACGCTTCCACTACACATAAGGGACATAACTGGCCGACCCCTCACAGTGTTCAAGAGAGAACTATCATCATCAGAGGCCCGAGACTGTTCAACACGCTTCCACTACACATAAGGGACATAACTGGCCGACCCCTCACAGTGTTCAAGAGAGAACTATCAATACAATACAATACAATACAATTTTATTTAGGTAAGGTACATACATACAATAAATATTTACAAGGATTGTTTAACTTATAGGTATAGCTAGTACATACAATGCCTAAAGCCACTATTACGCAAAGCGTTTCGGGCATGATAAACTTAAATGACAAGCTTAATACTAATTGAGCATAATGAGTAGAATGAAAACAAGAAATGAAAACATAGATGAAAAAGCAGCACAAATACAATTATGTCGAC
Source organism: Procambarus clarkii (assembly GCF_040958095.1). Lineage (NCBI taxonomy): Eukaryota > Metazoa > Arthropoda > Malacostraca > Decapoda > Cambaridae > Procambarus > Procambarus clarkii. The sequence goes on from NC_091155.1 coordinate 41,852,077, forward strand.
AAACAGCGCTCTTTAAAGAAAAAAACAGACATTGGTTGACAATAGAAGGGTAAGGTAGGTTACAGGGAATTTATTAGGTATAGCTTCGCTTTTAACTTAAACTGGTTGAGAGAGGTACAGTCTTTAATATGGTTGGGAAGGTCATTCCACATTCTGGGCCCCTTGAATTGTAGAGCATTTCTAGTTTGATTAAGTCGTACTCTAGGAATATCAAAACTGTTTTTATTTCTGGTGTGATGCTCATGGGTTCTGATACAACCTTCTATGAAGCTTTTGAGATCAGGATTGGCATTATAGTTTAGCGTTTTATATATGTATAATACACATGAGAGAATGTGCAGTGACTTAATGTCTAACATATTCAGAGATTTAAGTAGGGGTACCGAGTGATGTCTGGGGCCAGAATTGGATATTGTCCTAATAGCAGCTTTGTGTTGAGTAATTAGAGGACGTAAGTGATTTTGGGTAGTAGAGCCCCAAGCACAAATACCATAGTTGAGATATGGATAGATAAGGGAGTAATAGAGAGTCACCAGGGCAGGGCGTGGTACATAATATCTGATCTTAGAAAGAATGCCCACAGTTTTTGAAACTTTTTTTGATATGTTTAGAATGTGTCCCTGGAAATTAAGCTTGTGGTCAATGAGAATGCCAAGGAATTTGCCATCTAATTTGTTACAAATTTGGGTATTGTTTATTTTGAGATTTATTTGATTAGAGGATTTATTGCCAAACAGAATATAAAAGGTTTTGTCAATGTTAAGGGTGGGTTTGTTGGCAGTTAGCCACAGATGGACTTTATTTAGCTCAGTATTTACTGTGGCATTTAGAGCAAGGGGATCAGGACTGGAGTAAATGAAGGTTGTGTCGTCAGCAAATAGAATTGGTTTGAGGTGTTGGGAGGCATTTGGAAGGTCATTAATGTAGATGAGAAAGAGGAGAGGGCCAAGTATGCTGCCCTGGGGAACACCAATGTTGATGGGTAGGGTGGGAGAAATTGTATTATTCACAGAAACATATTGGAGCCTGTCAGTAAGGTAGGATTTGAGGTATTGTAGGGAGTGTCCTCTGACTCCATAATGATGTAATTTAAGAAGAAGGTTTTGGTGGTTGACAGTGTCAAAAGCTTTACGCAGGTCCACAAACAACCCAACAGAGAACTCATTTTTATCAAGAGCTGTATGAATCGAGTTAAGCATACTAATAAGTGCATCGTTAGTGCTTTTTTTGGGTCTGAAGCCATATTGGCAAGGGCTAAGTATATTGAGTTTGGCTAGATATGAGTAAAGCTGCTTATAGATTAGTTTTTCAAAATTTTTTGACAAGTTTGGCAGGATAGATATAGGTCTGTAGTTGTTAACATCTGTGAGATTACCACATTTGTGGACAGGCGTTACTCTCGCTTTTTTTAGAATATCTGGGAAGGTTTGGAGTTCAAGTGACTTGTTGAAGAGCAAAGCAATAGCAGGGGCTAAAGATCTGGAGGCTTTTTTGTAAATTAAAGTTGGTATCTCCTCAAGGGCACCAGACTTGGTTTTAAGGGAAAGGATTATCTCATTGACGTCAGTGGAATTAATAGGCTTTAGGTACAGAGACTGTGGATAGTTACCTGAAAGATAGTCATTAATGTCTGTACTAACCTATCCACCGCTGCCCACTGGATGGGGGGCGGTGTAACCTATCCACCGCTGCCCACTGGATGGGGGGCGGTGTGCAGGACAAACATATCAATTGTGACACTAGCTCTCCACATATGTCAGTTGCTTAATTTAGAACCTGTACTTGAGGTCGATCTCGAACCCATTGTTGATGTGACGACTTATATTGAATTTTGTAACTAGCTCATCACGATTGTAACTTGCTTAGCTAAATGAATTGTGGGGTTCAGTCCCTGAGCCCATTATGTGCCTCTGTAACCCTTTCCACTACCGCCCACAAGATGGGTATGGGGGGCATAATAAATGAACTAAACTAAACTAGGATATCAAAGTTATTTATTTCTGGTGTGGTGATTAAGTGTTCTATTGCATCTCTCAAGGAAGAGTTTCACATGGTAGTAGTAAAACCATGGAACAGCTTACCTGGCGAAGGCGTAAATGTCAAAAACTCTGTTAACTTTTAAAGTATAGCTGGAAAAGATCAAGACTAATAGGGGGGGGACTTCGACAAGCCGCCGGCTTCCTGTCCTCGTCGATGTCACTAGTGGTAAACTCTACTACTGGCCCTCAGGTAAATTCAGGTAAAATACACTCGGCACCCAGATATACCAAAGTCTCCCCAACCTTCTCCAAGTCAAAGAAAATGTTGGGACTCTCAGGCTGTGAGGCTCCCTGAGCCCTGATGTTAGAGGCGGCTCCGGACCACCACCACAGCCACACCCCTGCTGGAAGGTCGTCAGTGCTGCCTCTCCCATTGTCTGCTTGCTGGTTCCTCCTGGCTCGTCCCAGTGCCACCTTCTGTGCCTCCTCTCCCTCTGGACACAACCTTGACGCTGCCACCTTGGACAAGAACACTGGTTTCGTTGTGTTTTTGGTGGACTTTTGGCTTCCTGTGTTTCATGGGCTGTTTGGCCCTCTCTTGGGGGTTGTATCGACGTCCTCCAGGTGAAGGGAAACCCATTTAGATCCCGTCGACTCCTCTCTCTTGATTTCAGAATGGTATAGCTGGTCGTCAGACCCAGCAGTTATTAGAGACATTCCCCAAGACTAATTAAGATACTTTGCGACAGTGTTGTGTCTTTTGGAGACGCCCCATATTAGAAAGCAACTTCTGCAGTCATCTACAGGAGATAATTGTCACTAACTTCACGAATTATAACGAAAATGGAGCCTCACGAGTGTCCAGATTGTGGAAAATCATTTAATCGTCTGGATCATATGAAGACTCACATGAGGATTCATACGGATTTTAAACCTTTCGAGTGTCTTGAGTGTGGGAGAAGCTTTAAAGAACGTAGAAGTGTAATAAGTCACATGTTAGTGCATACTGGTGATAAACCTTACGAGTGTCCCGAGTGTGGCAAAGGATTCAGTCAATCTGGCACAATGCAGAGACATAGAACAGTGCACAGTGATGCCAGACCTTTTGAGTGTACCGAGTGCGGGAAAAGATTCAGTCGTCTTGGAGCTTTGAAGAATCACAGCATTGTGCATTCTGACGATAGGCCTTTTGAGTGTACCGAGTGTGGAAAAAGGTTCAAAGCCCGAAATAATGTTAAGAGTCACATGCTAGTGCATACAGGTGATAAACCTCATGAATGTCCAAAGTGTGGGAAAAGATTCAGTCAACCTGCTCATATGAAGGTTCACATGATGGTGCATTTGGGTTTTAAACCGTATGAGTGTCCTGAATGTGGGAAAAGATTTAGTCAACTTGCTCATGTGAAGACTCACATGATCGTTCATACAGGCGACAAACCTTATGAATGTCCAGAGTGTGGGAAAAGATTCGGCCAACTAGGACATATGAATACGCATAGGACGCTACATACGGATGCTAAACCTTTCGAGTGTGCTGAATGCGGGAAACGATTCAGAAAACGTTCCAGTATAATAAGTCACATGATTGTGCATACAGATGATAAACCTCATGAATGTCCTGACTGTGGGAAGGGATTCAGTCGTCCTGGAGATTTGAAGACTCACAGGCTGGTGCATACAGATGATAAGCCTCATGAATGTCCTGAGTGTGGGAAGGGATTCAGTCGTCTTAGACTTATGAAAACTCACAGATTGGTGCATTCGGATGATAAACCTCACCTGTGTAATGAGTGTGGGAAAAGATTCAGTCGCCTTGGTGATCTGAAAACTCATATGATGATGCATTCGGATGAGAAACCCCACCAGTGTTACGAGTGTGGGAAGAGATTTAGGTACCGTCGCAGTATGAGAAGGCATATATTAGTGCATTCAAGAGAAACACCTGGCAGCTAATGTCCTAATTGAGTAAAATAGTGTTGGTAACCCAATTATTTTTAAAAGGCAACAGATGGTGCTTATAAACTATATAGGACTCATGAACATTATCTTTAAGATAAAGTCTTATCACCTTGGCAGTTGGACATTTTACAAAGATATTTTTATTAATAGCTTTGTGAGAGAAATACTTTTGACCACAAACTAGAATTTTTTCAAGTTGGAAGGCAGTGCTCTGCAACTTGTGACATTTAAATGATATTTTAGTTTTCTGTTCCAAGGCCAAGGCTGTTCTTGGGAAGACCAAGATGAGGACCACATTATGAGATCATAAAGACCTAAAATCAACCACAGGTAAACAAATACCTTATAATTTTTCCTAAGCATGATAAAGTTCAGAACATGTTTTATATACAGTATTTATTTATTCAATAAATATTTTCCATTTATACTATTAAGAAAGCTAATTAAAATATAATACAGTATAGCTATTTCAGTAGCTATGTTAGAGATATTTAATTATTAAATATTTGGACAGAGTATTCATTTATTTATATACAAGAAGGTACATTGGGTTTATGAGAGAACGTAGCATTGAAGTTTTTACATTCTTGTAAAGCCACTAACTCATTGCATTTTGGGCAGTAGAAAACAGTTCCAGATTTATTCAAGATGAGGTCCATTTTATTGACAGGAATAATAAATATTGATTTTCTTTTAGGATTTAGAAACTAATCTTTTTTTTTTTTTTTTTTTTTTTTTTTTTTGTTTTTTTTTTTTTTGAGATATATACAAGAGTTGTTACATTCTTGTACAGCCACTAGTACGCGTAGCGTTTCGGGCAGGTCCCTGGAATACGATCCCCTGCCGCGAAGAATCGTTTTTTCATCCAAGTACACATTTTACTGTTGCGTTAAACAGAGGCTACAGTTAAGGAATTGCGCCCAGTAAATCCTCCCCGGCCAGGATACGAACCCATGACATAGCGCTCGCGGAACGCCAGGCGAGTGTCTTACCACTACACCACTGAGACTGTTAAATCAGTATTCATTAAATCAGGTAATATTAAATCAGGTAATCAGTATTCTTACTCAAACTGGCATAAGGGGCTTCAGGGGCATAACTGGCCGACCCCTCACAGTGTTCAAGAGAGAACTGGATAAGCACCTCCAAAGGATACCTGATCAACCAGGCTGTGACTCATACGTCAGGCTGCGAGCAGCCGCATCCAACAGCCTGGTTTATCAGTCCAGCAACCAGGAGGCCTGGTCAACGACCGGGCCGCAGGGACGCTAAGCCCCGGAAGCACCTCAAGGTAACCTCAAGGTAAGGTAAGGTAACTGGTTTCCAATTTTGTATGATCATTTCATTAAGGTTTTGCTACTTTTTGGAAAGTATTCAAAGTAGCTAGTGTGTTATCTTGTCTCATAATTGACAATGACTTGGATAAAAAAAGTTTTCTGAGGGAAGCCCTGTCTGCTCCTCGGAGCTGTCCAGGCTGATATGTAACTACTGTACAGTATTAGCTTTCTGGCATCGGTTAAAGTGCATGGAGTTCTTGCCTATCGGGAATCACGAGCCAGGTTGGGAGAGGCACGAGGAGCAATGACCTATAGAAACCCCCGTGTGGTTGGGAACATTCGATGTCTGCCATCAACCGGGTCTGGCATCCAGAAAGATAGGCGCTCCAAAACAAAACCCTCTATTCTGGTGAAAATATTGCTACTGATAGCCAAACGAGTGGACAGAACTCCCCAACAAAAATTAGCAAATGAGCATGATGTCATCACGTTGCCGCGCCGTTGTCTGAGCAACCTGCCCCCTCCCCCGGGAGGAAGCCCCAGACCCTCACACCGGCTATCCAACCAGCAGTTCTTGGCTGATGTGATACTGGCAGGTCAGGTGCCTCTGGCTCCAGTTTTTGCTTACAGTTCTGTGCCTTGTGGCGTGGTGTGTCTACAGGTGGTGTGTGAGCCAGGAATAATATTCTACGGTACTCGGGCTGCATGCGCCTAGGGTTTCCTTCCCTTGGTGCCCAATAAGTACTCCCCTTGGGGCTTGGGGGGCCACATTCCACACGTCACCATGGGGCCTACCTCTGCTGTGTCTTTCACTGCTAAGTAGGGAAGGTTCGTTTTGGTCCCTGCCTCTTTGGAGCTGGACTCTTTGGATTGCCCATCTGCTGGGTTCTCGGAGTTTTGATTCTCCAAACGGTTCATGTTTAGGGAGTGTCCAATGTCCTTGCTGACCCTCTATTCTAATTCCTCCCCATTTCCATGGAGTGGACTATCGATGCTGCCTCCTTCCTGTGACTTTGTCAGACATTCTGGCACCTCTATGCATTGGCATGATCTCGGCGCCTTCCTTTTTACACAGCTCTGTTCCCTGATTGCGAGGCTCTCGCAGTGGATGCTTTTCAGCTGGATTGGTCACGGTGAAGGTTCCTTGTTACTGCCACTATGGGTATCAACCGGGTTCTTGATCGATGACCCTAAGTAATAGTATCCGACCCCAAGTCGGTAGTGGCCTTCAAGGAGTTGGCTAGGTAATGCAAAATAATAAAAGAGGGGAGGGATGAACACAACACTTAATCCTTTATCAATATAGTCACTTAACTTATTAGTACCTTCCCATCACCTTAAATAGAAAATAGAAAATGAAATATTATTACTACACGTGGATATTTACTTGTCGCTCTCACATAGGACACTGAGCACTCCTCGATACTAACACGATGCAGCCTTTGTCAACTTCTGTGTTTCCTCAACATACAGTACCGTCCTCAACCAGTACTGGGGAACACCAACGAGTCTACCCTTGTTGTGGGCCAGCCTACCAACAGTATCACTAGATGCCTCTTGTGATGATTGCCCACAATCACTCTCCAGCTAAGTGCTGTCAGAAATCCTCAGCCATGCTCTGATTGGGGCCACTACATGGACAAATACAGGGGTAGCGAACCCCTGGCAGGAGCCTCTAGCAATGGGCTAGTAATGCTCCTCAATGGCACCTCACTGTCGGTCGACTCTCCCCTTAGGTAGTCCCGGGATACGCCGAATTCTTCCACTGCTATTCCACTAGCAGAAATCAGAAACTACACTGTTCCTAGTCGGCGGTGGCTCACTTAGTCATCAGGCGGAACTAAGTTGGGAGAGTTTAGGCTGCCCAAGGTATACTGCTTTCCTCAGTACCACTGCTGCCCCGCGTCACCTCTGTGGATACAGGCACGTCATCAGTTATAGGGTACTGGTGAAACCAGGAAGCAACACTCACTTATTCGGACATTGACATTCTGCTCGTAGTGACAACAGATGGATCTGGTCTTGAATCGTCACCTCACCAGAGGTCACTCGCTACGACCTCACTGGTTGACTAAAGCAGGAATCGTGAGCCATTTTGCAGTAATCAGGCTGTCACCACTCGATGGTGTCGTCCATATGACATCCAATACTGTGGGGATTAGGGAGCAGACTCACAGATGGCGCTGAAGTCAGTACTCTCTGCTCCGATGAAGATGTCGGGTTCGTAACATTCCTTTACCTTTTTCCCATGGTCTAGTGCTGCTCCTGGTCCTGGCCAGGTTGGATACCTACTGGAAAAGGGTGCACCTTCTGGCTCCCTTATGGCCAGCTCAGCCTTGATTTCAGGTGCTGCTTGCTCAGTGCCCAAACCTGGGCATTTTTCCGCGGCTCCACCTCTTTCAGAAGGTCGGCCCAGTGATGTACTTTGCTGGTTTGACGTCTTCCACTCAATGCAGCTGGTATTTCTGATGCGGGTTTATCATCATTTGCATGGGAAACAAAATGGCATCATTGATGGTGTCCGAGTTGCATTCTTCATTTTAGCAGCAGTACAAGGCTTTGTGGTGTTCTTTTGCCACATCCTATCCTATCTTTTTTTCTTTTTTCCTCTCTTGATTGGTATCTCATACCAAATACTGTCGTCTTGTATCATGCAGTGCTGGCTTAGCCACTGCAGCTAGTGTAATGTATGTTTACATGTACGTAATTGGCTGTTAGACTTTTTTAGTGTTTTTAGATTAGTGCTGGTTGATTAGTGTTTTTTATATATGTGTAGTTATTTGTATAGTGCAGATTTTTGTATATTTGTTATAGTGTGTAGCTCTATACTCTGCTGAGATTTTATTACCACACACCACAGAATTATTTGAGGGGAGACCATCTTGGGGGAGTCCAACCTAGGGGAGGCCCTAGGTCGTGTTTGATCATTTGTGGGCCTTAGCACTTCTGTGGAGGGTCTTGTGTTGCAGGGGGGAGGGGTTTTTCTTACTTCCTCCTAATGAGAGTTTCAGCTGGTGCGACTTCCCTCAAGGGTTCATTTCTGAGTGCCTTTGGGCTCCTTTGTTTCGTCCTTTTGAAGGTCTCCTTCCTCCAGAGTTCCCCCAATGAAGACTCAGGAGGAAGGAGCCCATGTACCTCTTGTGCAACTCAGTTTACACCTCGGTTATGGACCTGTCTTCCTTCGAGCTGGTTCTTTCTTCCCTTATTGAGTGCATTATGAGGTTCTGGAATCATCCTTGCTGGCAGGATGACTCCATTCTGCATCCAGATGGAGGCAGAGGCTGACTGAAGGCCGTGTGGCTAAAACCGCAGAGTTCGGATTCCTCCAGGCTCTGGAGAAAGATGGTTTTCTGCTTGGGGCACAGTTTCTGTCGTACGCACACTTTTCAGTGGTGAGAGACTATGTTGCAGGTTTCTGGGGAGTTCTTTTGAGCCAATGTATGCCTCATCACACCTGCTCTTTCCCATGATGTGGGTTGGTTGCAGTTACATGCTCAAGTCTGCAACCTTGTCGAAGACAAAGCAGCTGTCGGCTGCTTTGTTTGCAGATGACCTTTGTGCCCGCTTGCACTTGACTTCTGTCATGCATTTCTTAATCCTCCTGGAACTTCATTCTGATTGGCTCTCGGAGAATGTGAGAGTGCTCGGTGAGGCTCCTCCTGCAGGGTTTTGGTCTCTGCTGTTTCTGCATCATTGGCCTTCCTTAAGTTGTGTGCTCAGATCCTTTGGGAGGCGGTCTCTTTGTTTTTCACCTCCTGTCTCACGTGTCGGCAGGTTGTGCTGGCCCAGGCTTTGGACTTGGCGTATGCACTTCTGCTTCTTTTTGTTTCCTGAGGATGTGGCTTCTCAGTTTTTGTCAGCTGCGGGTGCCGTTTGTCAGCCTGTGGCAGACTTGTGTTTTTGAGGTGATCGTTCTCGCCTTCTCCATTGGTTTGGTTGAGCCAGGGCGTCGCCTGTTGTTGGTCAGGGTGGGTCCTCCATGATGCCAGTTTCTGGGTTGGTTGTTGTCCTCAGGCTTTGTCCTCTTCATCTGGTCAGTGTCATGCTCCCTTTGATCAAATGGCTGGCTCTAGAGTTTCAAGCCAGCCTTTGGCCTGAAACTTTGTCTTTGGGTAGGGCCAGCCCTTTTGTGGGTCGCCCTTTTGATGGGGCAGCTGGTGGGAAGCTGGCTCAGTTTGCCTGCTCTTGGTCCACTGATTTGTGGGCTTTTTGGGTAGTTTCGCAGCCTGCAGTGAAGTCCATCCTTCTTCGGGGGGTTTGACCTTTCGGGGCAGACCCCATGACCCTTGCCTTCATTGGGTTATCTCGGAGAGGATAGCTTCAGACGTGGTCAAAACGACTTTCTCTCTTTTTTGGTGGGGTTTTCACCCATTTCCAGTACCGAAATGGGATTCTTCAGATCTTCAGCTCATTCTCGACCTATCCAGGTTGAACCAGTTCGTCATGTGCTCCTCGTTTCAGATAATTACATTGTCCCAGGTCTGGTTTGAGAACAAGTCGGGCTCTTGGATGATCTCTGGACCTCCAATACATATATTAGCACGTTCCTATCTATCTGAGGATCAGGGACTGGTTAGGTTTTGTCATAGGGCTGCAGGCTTTCCACTTTCAAGTTCTACCATATGGGTCTAAATCTGGTACCTCGTGTTTTAGCATGTTTAACTCTGATTGTAGCGGTCCATCTTCGGTTTTTAGGTGCTCAGGTGTTGGCCTACCTTGACGACTGGCTGGTGTGGGCACCCAGCCAGTCTGCATGTCTGCTAGCCAGGGATCTGGCATTCCCAGCTCACCAGGTTTGGGTTCTTGGTGAACTAACAGCAGTTCCCAGTTGATTCCGTCCCCAGTTCGGATCTGGTTGGGCCTAGTTTGGGACTCCCAGTTGGTGTCACTTTCCCCTGCCTCCTGTGACCTTGCTCTGGCTGCAGCACCGTCTGTTAGTAGTGTGCAGAAGCCTCAACTTTGTCTTTGGGTAGGTAGGGTTTGGCTTCAGAGGTTGTTTTGGTTTCTTCGGGGCAGCCCCTTTTGACTCTCACGATCACTGGGTGTGGACTCCTGGGTGCCATGCTCTGGCTGCTGCGGTGCCTACATCCTCGTTGGGCTTTTTGGGGTTCGGTTCCCTGGCACCTTTCTCCACCCCTCACTCAGCATCTTCACAGGCGCCTCTGCTTTTGGACTGGCGCTCACCAGTCCAGCCAGGGATGTTGGCCTCTTCCCCTTCGTCGGTCGCACAGTATGCTTTGGGAGTTTGCGGCTGTGTGGCAGGCAGAGTGCAGATTCCTCCTGGCTCTGTGATCCTGCTCCATTCAGACTATTCTCCCCCATGGTTCATTGTCTCAACTTGAGGAGAGGGGAAGGGACGGGGATCTCTTTAGTCCCTGTCTCTTAAAAGTACCACTCTCTTCGAATAGCTCATCTGCCGAGTTCGGGATTTGGCTGTTTGTCATTCATGTTTTGGGGTGTGCAACATTGTGGCCGACAGTCTTATCTGGTTCCTTCCTGTCTCCATGGAAGACAGGCCTTTGTTGCCACTTCCTTCCTCTGGCTTTCCCGGATGTCGGCCTCTTCACGTCAGTGTGGTCTCAAGAGTTTGAATTCTTTTCTTTCTTTCTTCTGCTCGGTTTACAGTGGCGTCTTCAGTCCAGGATTGTTTTTTGAAGGCATTGTATTTTATTTATATGGCCTTTGATTGTGCAGTGAGTGAGCTTCATGCTCTTCTTCAGTGCTAGGGGTTTTGTTACTTTGGCCCTGGTGGGTGCTTTGTAACCAGCTCTTTTTTCAACGAAGAATGAGTCGGCTGGCTTCCGGAGGGGTCCTTTGATTGTGTATTCGTGGTTGGTTCGGCTGATGGTGCATCATGTGCTTTGTCCGGTGGCAGCTCTTTGCTACTACCTTTGTGCCACCAGTTCTGCTTCGGTGGACTCTGTAGGTTGATCAGGTTGATCTGGTTTCCCCTGGTTCCCTGTTCCAGGGCTTGTATTTCTCAAGTCGTCTGTAGTGTCATTAAATCTAGACAGCCTGCGGTCTTTGTTCCCATAATGTATGCCGCTCTGACAACTGTGTTTGCTAATACCATGTGTCCTTATTTGAATGAGTTATATTGTGTCCTTATTTGAATGAGTTATATGGGGCGAGGCCAATTCATTCCTCTGCAGAATTTGTTCTACCCGTCAGCCCCAGACTGTCTCGCCCCTCCATGTGAAGAAATTAGAAGTCCTACATCCACTACAAACAAAACCAAAAAAAAAAAAAAAAAACATAAAATCTATTTGTTATTTATTTATCCTTTTGAACATGACACATAATAGAACCATCATTAGTGAACAATTCCATATGAAAATCATATTTCTGTAGCTATTATTGGAGGCCACAAATATGATGTACTGGCCTTTATTTCTACCTGTATAAGCCAAATGTATCAATCTTGGTATAAATATTCATAAAAAATAAATTTTTTATGAATTCTTCATTTTCATCGTAGCATTTGATAGAGCAATTACTGTACTTACAAACAATTTGGTATAAAAATGTTACATACACTGTATACAGGTATAAGCATTATTAAATCCAATCAAGTGAAATCACCGAATTTTCAACAAACTGATGAGAGGAGGGGTGGTTGGCGGTCCGCCGGTAATTATCCAAGTGTAGTTACAGGATGAGAGCTACGCTCATGTTGTCCCGTCTCCCCAGCACTCTTTGTCATATAATGCTTTGAAATTATTGACGGTTTTGGCCTCCACCACCCACGGTGGTCATGGAGAGGGGGGTTGTGGCCAACTGCTGGTAGTCAGGTGCGGGGAGGTGGGGGGGGAAGGGGGCAGATCAGAACATACAGTACATTCGTTATCTTGAGATTATCTTGAGATGATTTTGGGGCTTAGCGGCCCGGTCCTCGTCTAGGCCTCCTTTTTGTTACAACCCCCTCCCCCCAGAAAGCAGCCCATATCAGCTGTCTAACTCCCAGGTACCTATTTACTGCTAGGTGAATAGTGGCATCAGGGTGAAAGAAACTCTGCCCATTTGGTTCTGCCTTCACTGGGGATCGAATCCGGACCCTCAGGACTACAAATCCATAACGCTGTCCACTCAGCTTTCGGGTCAGGTGAATACAAACAAAACACTGTTGAATTTCTGCAACAAAATTGTAAATTTTTCCTCGTAGCTTATCAGGATGACTAATCACCTATCCGAACACAACATTTTATCTATTCGTCTCGATCCCGAGAGGTTCGGATAGCATGTGACTGACTATAAAACCATTCAAAGACATTAAAATATTTAAGTAAAAATGTATTTGCAGCAACTCCCTCCACACTGTTTGGCTGGAGCACACTGCCATGGCGAGTACACTGTCAGCGCCTGAATATTACCACACTTCGTGCCCCAACCATGGCAAAGGTATGTCACATGCAATATTTTTTTGGGGTGGAGCCCCCTTGAAGCTATCATACACTGATTCAGTGCCAAACTACTAGATGCCATCATTCGTGGAGTTCTATTGGCTTACCAGGGACCATGAGCCAGAATCTACGCTCTACAGGTGAGCTTATGCGGTCTGGTGTCTCTTTCGGCAAGGCGCTGGTTCATGGTTTTAGGATGAGTGTTGGGGATTGGTTGTGGCGTTTTGTTTAGCCCATTGTGTGCTTCTTCTCATGACCTTCCTTGTCAATCTGTGTTATTCGTTTCACGGTTGGTCACGGCCCTGTCTTTCGAGATCTTTTTTTAGTCTTCCATGCCTTGGTCTTTTCTTGCCTCATGACACTCAGTCCTTGACCGTCGTGCAGTGCCTGGCTGAGCCTTTCCATATACATTGTGTTCTCTGTGTGTAGTAGGTAAAAATGGCAAATATGCAATTTGGTCAACAAACAGCATTGTTTAAAATAGTAGACATGGGTTGACATTTTAGGGGTGAGGTAGGTTACATGGAGTTAATTAGGTAGTACAGTACTTAGTTTTTATCTTAAACTGGTTGGGAGAGGTACAGTCTTTAACATGATCGGGAAGGTCATTCTTCATTCTGGGTCCGTTGATTTGTAAAGCATTTCTAGTTTGATTAAGTCGTACTCTTGGAATATCAAATAGGTATTTGTTCCTGGTGTGGTGCTCATGGGATCTGTTACAACCTTCTAGGAAGCTTTTAAGGTCAGGATTGACATTACAGTTCAGCACTTTATATATATAAAATACACATGAGAGGATGTGCAGTGACTTAATATCTAACATATTTAGAGATTTGAGTACGGGTACTGAGTAATGTCTGGGGCCAGAGTTAGATATTGTCTTAATAGCAGCTTGGTGTTGAGTAATTAGAGTACGTAAATGATTTTGGGTAGTAGAACCCCAAGCACAAATACCATAGTTGAGATAAGGATAGATAAGAGAGTAATAGTGTGTCACCAGGGCAGGGCGAGGTACATAAAATCTGATCTTAGAAAAAATGTCAACAGTTTTTGAAACTTTTTTTGATATATTTAGAATGTGTCCCTGGAAATTCAGCTTGTGGTCAATGAGAATGCCAAGGAAGTTGCCATCTACTTTGTTACAAATTTGGGTATTGTTTATCCTGAGATTTATTTGATTTGAGGATTTATTGTCAAACAAAATATAGAAAGTTTTGTCAATGTTGAGGGCGAGTTTGTTGGCAGTTAGCCAGAGATGGACTTTATTTAGCTCAGTATTCACTGTGACATTTAGAGCAAGGGGGTCAGGACTGGAGTAAATAAAGGTTGTGTCGTCAGCAAATAGAATTGGTTTGAGGTGTTGGGAGGCATTTGGAAGGTCATTAATTAATGTACATGAGAAATATTATCCCTAATAAAGGAAAGTAATTAACTGGACTCTGTTTAGATTCAACTAAATGTGGAGAGAATTCATGTTTTAGCCTGTCGCTGCCTCCCGGTGTCATTGAGACTAGGAAGAATTTGGCAAAATAGCTTCACAATAGAAAACATTGATTGGATTAATTCTACAAATTAGTAAGATTAGTAATTACTGTGGTTAATACAGTAATGATGTATTATTATAAAAAAAATGGTGTACAGTGGCACCTCAACTTACGATTGCCCCGACTTACGATAATTTTGAGTCACGATGTAAATTTGATAGAAAAATGCGACCTTCCAAACAGTAACACCTCTCCTCCCACCTCCTCACCATCTTCCATATGCCTTCAAGAGTCCTCCATAAAGGTAAGATAAACATATGTTCTGTATTGTAGTTAGAGAAAAAAATTGTATTTAGTATAAAATGTATTTGTAAATTAATATTTTGGAGGGTGAATAATGGATTACAGGTAATTTCATTCCCTTTATTTCTTATGGGAAAAATCGCTTTGACTTACGATATTTCGACTTACGATCTGTCTCTGGGAACTGATTACCGTCGTAAATTAAGACTCCACTATATTAGTGTTGGATAATTTCCAATAATAATCACCATCGACCAGGAAAGGACCCAGAAAGGTAGGTGAATCAAAACAGACCACCGTCTGGTTAACCTGTGTAATCTATGTCCTAAAAGATGAAAATAGAAAGACATCAGATAATCCTTCATTAATACAATTTTGATACCCTATTTAGGTTTTGATACCCTATTAATATCCCCTTTGTTATGACCAGTATTCCACTTGTGCACCTGTATCGTGTCACCCCTAATTCTTTGCCTCTCTAGAGAATGTAATTTAAGCTTTGTCAGTCTTTCTTCATATGACAGGTTTCTAATTTGGAAGATTAACTTGGTCATTGTATGCTGGACGCTTTCTAGTGAATTTATATTCATTCTATAGTACGGCAACCAAAACTGAACTGCATAATCTAAATGGGGCCCTAACCAAAACAAGATATACCTGAAGAACGACACCATGTGTCTTATTACTAACGCTTCGATAAATAAATAAATCCCCTTTGATTAATAAATAAATAGATCGTTTGAGGACTTCGTCGCTTGAAGTTGCCTTCCCTCTTGGGTTATGTTGGGGGTCTAGGGCTTTCCGTCTTGCCCCGGGTAAGGGAGTTTTATTGGCTGGGAGGGGCACACTGCCACTGGCTAAAGCTAGCTGGCGCAGCTAGCTTTACTTCAACACAGTAGCTGATGGTTCTCTCTGACTGCCAGTTTGTTGTGTGTCTTCGGGGATTTTGTTTTCATTTTCTTTTCATTCTCTGGCGTTCTCGCCTTGTTTCGACGGAGGTGGTCTGCTTAGCTTCTTATTAGGCAAGCCTTATTGTGTTGGTAGTCCTCCTCTGTTGCCCCTGAGGTTTCATAGCTCCTACTGGTAGTCAGTTTGCCTGCTACGTGACAGGGTTCTACTGGCTTAGCTGACCCCAGTACCTAGACTTCTCATGGGGCTAATTCACCCTACAGGCCCTGGAAAACCCCCTGTGGGCTTGGTCGTACAATGAATACTTCTTCCAAATTTTGTGCAGAGTTGAAGGTTGTTTGTTGCCTCTGCCTCAGGGAGACGATCATCCGTACTGCCTCCGTCATGTTGCCTGTTGAGTCATGGATACCATTGACTCAGAGTCTTGTCGGCCTCGTTCCCTGCTGGTGTTTCAACTTATTCATTTATCAACAACTTATCAACGTTTCAACTTATCCGGGATTAGTCGTTGTCTGCAAATGCCTGCCGGGCGGTTGAAAATTAATCATTTCTATCTCCAATTTTAGGAACATTTTTCATTTTGTTAATGAACCGTTGTTCTTTCCGATAATTCGGTCATTCCCTTATGTATAACATGTCTCAGATGTGGGTTATGTCTGCTATAAAATAGGTTGGAAGATTCGTTAATTGGTGAGAGCTTTCCTCATCACTGTTGATATGTCGTCAGTAGTTTTGGTAAGTTAGAATTCGTCTAGTTGTGCTTGCGGGGGTTGTGCTTTGGCTCTTTCAGCCCGCCTCTCATCCGTTGTTCTACTGGTGTATACATTCCTGAGTTACTTGAGCTCTTTTCAAGTAACGGTTGATCTTGTGTATGGTGTCAGCCTCCACCACATCACTGCCTCCTACATTCCATTTCCTTACTACTCTGCCACTGGTCAAGTTCTTTCTAATAGTGGTTCTTTTGGGTACTCTGCGTCCACGTGTGTCCCATTATGGGTGTACTAACAGTGTTGCTTTATCAATTTTTTTTCCCCTCTACACTGTTTTCCCTCTTTCATGGAGAAATTTTTGGTGGTGGGTCATGTCTCCCAGTCTTGTTTTCCCAGGGCAGTCTTGTCTTGTTTACGAGACTGTGGTATTTCTGTATATTCCCTCAGTCTTGTGTTCACAGCCTTTGGTCATTGGCTTGATTTTCATTTTCTTATTGGCACCAATTTTGACAACCTTGCCCTGTATACTCGTCCGGCTTCCTAGTCTATGGCGCTTGGTATCCCATCTGCATTACAGCCGTTTTAGACTTGGGGCTACTTTTTTAACGCACGTAACGCACAACTTGCACATTGTGTGTCTTGTCCTCCGACAAATGTGGTAGGTAGGCCCCCCTCCCCAGGTTTGTTTCTGAGTACCCTTGTTTGTTCCTCAGATTCATCTTTTCGGAGGTTGTGGGCTCCCTGCCTGTCTGCTAGCTGGGGTTCTGTTTCTTTCCCAGCTTGCTGCGTTCAAGTTCCTGGTAACTTGGCAGATGTCCCAGTTGGTTCTGTCCCTGGTTCGGACTTGGCTGAGTCTAGTGTGGGTTTCTTGGACTGCGTCCCTTTCTCTCCCTCCTGCAGCTCTGCTTCGGTTGCAGTCCCACCTTCAGCTGTTTTTGAAGGGGACCCGGGTCACTGGACAGTTTCTTGAGCAGCTGTGTGGGAACTTGAACTCTGTTGGTTTATCCACTGGGCAGGGTTTGGCTTTGGAGGCTGTTCTGGTATCTTCAGAGCGGCCTCTTTCACCGCTCTTGTGATCGCTGGGTTCGTTTCCTGGTGTTCTTATGCCGGTTGCTGCATCACAGGCTTCCTCTTTGGGTTTTTTGGGGTTTGGTGCCATGGTGCTTTCCTCTTCCCTCACTCAATGTGTTTACGGATACCTTGTTCCTCAGTTGGGGTTTGGTGACCAGTACTCACCAGTCAGGCCAGGGGCGTTGGGGGCTGTCCTTACATTGGGCTTACAGCATGGTGTGGGAGTTTGCAGCAGTGCGTCAGGTGCTGCAACAGATTCGGCTTCCTCGGGGCTCAGCGTCCGGCTCCTTTCGGACTGCTTCCCCATGGTTCATTGTCTCAACCGGAAAGGGGGGAGGTTATTTCGGCCCGTGGCTCTTTGGGGCTGGTTACTTCACGTAGCTCTGCTGCTGGGTACTCGAGGTTTAGCTTGACACGCTGTTCATGTTCAATGGGTGGGTGGGGGTGGGGGGCAACATCCTGGCAGATGGCCTGTTTCACTTCCTTCCTCTTTCCATGGAGTGGCCGGTCCAAGCAGCCTTCTTCTTTTGGCTTTGCCGGATGTACATGTGCCCCGAAGGTGGACCTCATTGCATTGGCGTAGTCTTGGCATCTCCCACTGTACTTGCGTTATTCCCTGACTGCGAGGCCCTCGTGGTAAATGTTTTTCGGCAGGACTGGTCGAGGTGGGGGTTCCTGTACCTCCCCCCCCACCCGGTCTAGCTGTTGCTCTGGATTCTGGCTTAGCTAGATTCTTATCTGGGGTGAATGATTCTCCTGGCTCCAAGGTGGCCAGCACAGCCTTGGTTTCAGGCGCTACTTGCTTGGTGTCTGAATCCGGGCATTTTTCTATGGTACTGCCTCTTTTGGCAGGTCGGGCCGGTGAGATACCGTGTTGGTTCGCTTTTCTGCTCCGCACAACATTTCAGGAGCGTGTGTATTGCCATTTGTATGGTGATTAGGTGGTTTCTTTGATGGTGTCTCACAGGCAGTCTTCGTCTTGGCGATAGTATGGAGTTTCCTGGCAGTCTTTCCATCTTTTTCTTTCTCTTCATTGGCTTTCTTTGGTTTCAGACCAGTTTGTTTTGTCCTTGCGTGGCTTTTTCTGGATCGACATCTCATGCCGTATACCGCCAACTCTTTATAGTGCAGCGGTCCAGGTAGTCGTTTGGTCCAGGTGGTCGTTTTGTTCGTTGGCAGCCTTCTCCTTCTTTTTTCTTTTTATTCTTCCTCCTTTTCTTTTCTGCATTTCTGGAATGTAATGAAACGCCATTTTCTGGGTGGGTCCCGGAGGCTTCACACATGCTCCCTCCCATCAGCGGTTTTCATCGTTCAAGAACTGAGGGGGGCTGCCGGCTCCAGTGAGCTTGCTCCCGCTCCCATTTCCTCTCATCTTCTGGAACCTGTAAGCCTATTTTCCATGTACATAGGTATCCAAGCCTAATGCAATGTAAGTGTACTTCTGTTGTTCTACTGTTCCCTTTCATCAAAATAAGTGGTTCATAGTTGGTTGAATTCTTGTACCAACCCGCAGATCCTGATGTTGCAACTGCTGTGTTGTGGTCACTGTACATCAACTGCATTGCTCTGTTTCTAATTACTTTCTTAATCTGTGATAAACTGTGGTATATAAATGTCTACATTTCTTTGCTTAGTTGCAAGTTTTGCAGCTTCATCTGCAATGTCATTTCCTGTTATTCCCACATGACTTGGCACCCAGTTGATAAGTACCCGACGGCCTTGAAGTTTGAGTATTTGCATTAATAATATGACATTTGTTATCAGATGGATGCTGTCATGTATGGGTTCTTGTTTGCAAGGTTTCAATGGCAGTTCTCGAATCTGTATGAAAACATGTTGTCGGTGTTCAGTAAGAGCATGTTCCAAAGCCTTTTGAGTGGCTAGCATCTCTGTAAAGTTGAGCACCTGTTTGAGGGTCTCCCAACTATTTACAGAGTTTCCTGCCTTAACTGCAGCTCTGGTTTCTTATCCCTGCTGGTCTACTGATCCATCTGTGAAGTATGTGAAGCTGTCAGATACCAAGTTTGCTTCTATTTGCATCTGTGCAATATTATATAACAGATGAGGATTAGTCTAGTTCTTTTTTCCCTCAAGAGCCATAATCTTAAAATCTGCTGGCAGCGATACCCAAGGGGCTTGCATAACGAAGTTTGCATGTATTTCGTCGACACCCCTCTCAGTGACTGTGTTTGTTATATCGAATGTATTGATGGTGTTTATTTCACAATGGGTCCACCTGTTGCTATTGGAGGCTCTTCTGTCCCTAGTAAGTGTTCCAGTGACTCCTGTGACTGATGACCTCAAACTAATATAGCACATATCAGTTCGGATAGCTTCAGGGAGCCTCCGGGCTCACCCAGAAAATGGCATTTCATTACAATCAACGCTGGTGTTTTGTAGCTAAACATCCATGTTCCTCAATTTTTCCACCAACTTTGGTCTAGATTATCTCAAAGCTTATATTCTGTTGGCAGTGTGTTTCATTATTTATCGGTGCAGATTTTGTATGTTACAGGTAAGCTCCTGTGTCTGGTGGTCCCCTCAGTAGTTCCCAGTGTCTGCCTTGTGCTCCTGTCTTATTTGTTGTTTTGTCCTAGTGTGCTTTAGTGTGTTGTGATGAGGCAAGCTAACTGGAGCCCGAAAGGGCCTGGCCTGCCACATGATGATGAGCAGGGAAAATTGTTGTGGAAGGTGTTAGGATAATACTGTATTTACAGTTTGATAGTTTGCTAATTTCCACACATTCTTGGTAAAAGTTTTGAATGCTTTGTGACATTTTGTGACACAGTGGTCAATGTCCTCAGTTCACAGTTGAGAGATTAGGGTTCAATTCATAGGCAGGATAGCAATGATTAGGCATGTTTCCTTTCACCTGATCACCTAGCAGCAAAATAGGTACAGTACCCCAGATTTAGATCATTGTTGTGGGTTGTCTGAAAATCCGACACCATTTACTCATACAGTATTAAATACAATAGGCAGATAATATTGCTGCTATTGTACGTTGTGTGTGTATGTGTATGTATGTATGTGTATGTATGTGTATGTATGTATGTATGTGTATGTATGTATGTGTATGTATGTATGTGTATGTATGTATGTATGTGTATGTATGTATGTGTATGTATGTATGTGTATGTATGTATGTATGTGTATGTATGTATGTGTATGTATGTATGTGTATGTATGTATGTGTATGTATGTGTATGTATGTATGTGTATGTATGTATGTATGTATGTGTATGTATGTATGTGTATGTATGTGTATGTATGTATGTGTATGTATGTATGTATGTAATTACCTAAGTGTAGTTACAGGATGAGAGCTACGCTCGTGGTGTCCCGTCTTCCCAGCACTCTTTGTCATATAACGCTTTGAAACTACTGACGGCTTGGCCTCCACCACCTTCTCACTTAACTTGTTCCAACGTCTACCACTCTTTTTGCGAAGGTGAATTTTCTTATATTTCTTCGGCATCTGTGTTTAGGTACTTTAAAGCTATGACCTCTTGTTCTTGAAGTGCCAGGTCTCAGGAAATCTTCCCTGTCGATTTTATCGCTATGACCTCTTGTTCTTGAAGTGCCAGGTCTCAGGAAATCTTCCCTGTCGATTTTATCGCTATGACCTCTTGTTCTTGAAGTGCCAGGTCTCAGGAAATCTTCCCTGTCGATTTTATCAATTCCTGTTACTATTTTGTACGTAGTGATCATATCACCTCTTTTTCTTCTGTCTTCTAGTTTTGGCATGTTTAATGCTTCTAACCTCTCCTCATAGCTCTTACCCTTCAGTTCTGGGAGCCACTTAGTAGCATGTCTTTGTACCTTTTCCAGTTTGTTGATGTGCTTCTTAAGATATGGGCACCACACAACAGCTGCATATTCTAGCTTTGGCCTAACAAAAGTCATGAACAATTTCTTTAGTATATCGCCATTCATGTATTTAAATGCAATTCTGAAGTTAGAAAGCATAGCATAGGCTCCTTGCACAATATTCTTTATGTGGTCCTCAGGTGATAGTTTTCTATCTAGAACCACCCCTAGATCTCTTTCTTTATCAGAATTCTTTAAAGATTTCTCACATAATATATAGGTTGTGTGGGGTCTATGTTCTCCTATTCCACATTCCATAACATGACATTTATTAACATTAAATTCCATTTGCCAAGTGGTGCTCCATATACTTATTTTGTCCAGGTCTTCTTGAAGGGCATGACAATCATCTAAATTTCTTATCCTTCCTATTATCTTAGCATCATCAACAAACATGTTCATTTAATTCTGTATACCAACTGGAAGATCATTTATGTAGACAATAAACATCACTGGTGCAAGAACTGAACCCTGTGGTACTCCACTTGTGACATTTCTCCATTCAGATATATTGCCTCTGATTACTGCCCTCATTTTTCTATCAGTCAGAAAATTTATCTTCCATGATAGAAGCTTACCTGTCACCCCTCCAATATTTTCCAGTTTCCAGAACAACCTCTTATGTGGAACTCTGTCGAAAGCCTTTTTTAGGTACAGATAGATGCAATCAACCCAACCATCTCTTTCCTGTAATATCTCTGTGGCTCGATCATAGAAACTGAGTAAATTCGATACACAGGATCTTCCAGATCGAAAACCATACTGTCTGTCTGATATTATATCATTTCTCTCCAGGTGTTCTACCCATTTAGTTTTGATTAGTTTTTCCAATACTTTCACTATTACACTTGTCAATGATACAGGTCTATAATTGAGGGGGGTCTTCCCTGCTGCCACTTTTGTAGATTGGAACTATGTTAGCCTGTTTCCACACGTCTGCTACGATTCCTGTACACAGGGATGCCTGAAAGATCAGGTGAAGTGGAATGCTGAGCTCAGATGCACATTCTCTCAGAACCCATGGTGAAACGCGATCTGGGCCAGCTGCTTTGTTCTTACCGAGCTCCTTTAGCATATTTTCCACTTCATCTCTAGACACCTCTATCTGCTCTATGTTGTTCTCTGGAATTCTTATTGTGTCTGGTTCTCTGAAGATTTCATTTTGTACAAACACACTTTGGAACTTTTCATTTAATGTTTCACACATTTCCTTTTCATTTTCCGTGAATCTGTTTCCCATTTTCAACCTCTGGATATTATCCTTTACCTGCAATTTGTTGTTTATGAATTTGTAGAATAGGCCCGGTTCTGTTTTACATTTATCCGCTATCCCTTTTTCAAAATTCCTTTCTGCCTCTCTCCTTACTGCTGTATAGTTGTTTCTCGCATCTTTGTATCGCTGGTATGTTTGGGGGTTTGGCCTCTTCCTATACTGATTCCATTTTTGTGTCTTTTGGTCTCTTGCCCTCTCACAATTTCTGTCGAACCAATCCTGTTTTCTGGGCCTGCATCTCTGTTTTGGTATGAATGTTTGTGTGCCTTCCTCGTATATTTTAAAAAATTTGGCATACATTTCATTTACTTCCCTACCTAGCAACAATTTTGCCCAATTACACTCATTAAAAAATTTTTGGAGTTCCCCATAGTTGCCTCTCCTTAAATCGAGTTTATCAACTGTTTCAATGTCCCCATTTTCTTCTAGATGGTATCTTAAAGCATAATCAATGTCTAACAGGACGTGATCACTCTTTCCCAAGGGAGGAAGGTACTGGATGTCAAATATCCCTTCTTCTTTCCTGGTGAATACTAGATCCAGTACTGACGGTACATCTCCTTCCCTCATTCTTGTGTATATATGTATGTGTATGTATGTGTGTTTACTAGTTGTGTTTTTACGGGGGGTTGAGCTTTGCTCTTTCGGCCCGCCTCTCAACTGTCAATCAACTGTTTACTAACTACTTTTTTTTTTTTTTTTTTTTTTTTTTTTCTTCTCCACACCACACACACACACCCCAGGAAGCAGCCCGTGACAGCTGACTAACTCCCAGGTACCTATTTACTGCTAGGTAACAGGGGCATTCAGGGTGAAAGAAACTTAGCCCATTTGTTTCTGCCTCGTGCGGGAATCGAACCCGCGCCACAGAATTACGAATCCTGCGCGCTATCCACCAGGCTACGAGGCCCCGCGTATGTAATTACCTAAGTGTAATTACCTAAGTGTAGTTACAGGATGAGAGCTACGCTCGTGGTGTCCCGTCTTCCCAGCACTCTTTGTCGTATAACGCTTTGAAACTACTGACGGTCTTGGCCTCCACCACCTTCTCACTTAACTTGTTCCAACCGTCTACCACTCTATTTGCGAAGGTGAATTTTCTTATATTTCTTCGGCATCTGTGTTTAGCTAGTTTAAATCTATGGCCTCTTGTTCTTGAAGTTCCAGGTCTCAGGAAGTCTTCCCTGTTGATTTTATCAATTCCTGTTACTATTTTGTACGTAGTGATCATATCACCTCTTTTTCTTCTGTCTTCTAGTTTTGGCATATTTAATGCTTCTAACCTCTCCTCGTAGCTCTTGCCCTTCAGTTCTGGGAGCCACTTAGTAGCATGTCTTTGCACCTTTTCCAGTTTGTTGATGTGCTTCTTAAGATATGGGCACCACACAACAGCTGCATATTCTAGCTTTGGCCTAACAAAAGTCATGAACAATTTCTTTAGTATATCGCCATCCATGTATTTAAATGCAATTCTGAAGTTAGAAAGCATTGCATAGGCTCCTTGCACAATATTCTTAATGTGGTCCTCAGGTGATAGTTTTCTATCTAGAACCACTCCTAGATCTCTTTCTTTATCAGAATTCTTTAAAGATTTCTCACATAATATATAGGTTGTGTGGGGTCTATGTTCTCCTATTCCACATTCCATAACATGACATTTATTAACATTAAATTCCATTTGCCAAGTGGTGCTCCATATACTTATTTTGTCCAGGTCTTCTTGAAGGGCATGACAATCATCTAAATTTCTTATCCTTCCTATTATCTTAGCATCATCAGCAAACATGTTCATATAATTCTGTATACCAACTGGTAGATCATTTATGTAGACAATAAACATCACTGGTGCAAGAACTGAACCCTGTGGTACTCCACTTGTGACATTTCTCCATTCCGATACATTGCCTCTGATTACTGCCCTCATTTTTCTATCAGTCAGAAAATTTTTCATCCATGATAGAAGCTTACCTGTCACCCCTCCAATATTTTCCAGTTTCCAGAACAACCTCTTATGTGGAACTCTGTCGAAAGCCTTTTTTAGGTCCAGATAGATGCAGTCAACCCAGCCATCTCTTTCCTGTAATATCTCTGTGGCCCGATCATAGAAACTGAGTAAATTCGATACACAGGATCTTCCTGATCGAAAACCATACTGTCTGTCTGATATTATATCATTTCTCTCCAGGTGTTCTACCCATTTAGTTTTGATTAGCTTTTCCAATACTTTCACTATTACACTTGTCAATGATACAGGTCTATAATTGAGGGGGTC